>NC_044499.1:34703730-35004147 GCF_902362185.1 Chanos chanos | reverse complement strand
CACTTCACCACCATAACAAATGTTCAGGCAGAAATGAATAGATCCACTTTCCCTTCTGACTTTATTGACATTCTCACCTAAATACCATGAAATACATAAATTCCTGTTGAAATGGATATGTTATACAAATATGAAATAAATAACTGGGGGTTTTTAAAGCTTTGGTTACACGGCTGCTAACAGCTGACTGGAGTGCTGTACTGGCGAGCTGCTCTTGGGTGAGACGTACCAGGCTCACAGAGGGTTGTATTTACATCTGATGCTGCTTGACTCCACTTGGTTCAGTCTGTAATCCCACAACACTGATCAATGACCTCCGGCTTTCTTTTCTTCCCATCTCTGCAAGAACAGAGCAATGGAGACTTTTGGAGCTCTTCCACACCCACACACAGTCGCACAGGCCTATTCCTCCGACTCCCATCCGTCATCAGACAGAGGGGGAGAGAGAGAGAGAGAGAGAGGGAGATGGCAAATGCAGAGATAATATGCAACCACTTGCTGTCTCTCTCTTTATGGGGACTTTCTATGGCATTTGGAAATTGGAAGAGGGACATGACAGTGACCTGCAATTAAACCTGTGAGTGTGTGTGTGTGTGTGTGTGTGTGTGTGTGTGTGTGTGTGTGTGAGTGTTTGTAATGACTCAAGGTCACCTCTCTGTATGAGAGATTAGCAGTGAACAGCATCTTATACATAGGTAGCTGTACACATATTTTAGAACTGGAGTGAGCATATTGTTTCTTAAGGATGGTTTTAATATGTCATTTGTTGTGGTCAAAATAAATATAACTGAATAAAACTGAATGCAGATTGGCCTTTAAGATCTTGACTGAGTTGAAAGACCTTGAACACTGTTCATAAGGTGAAGTCTTCATCTTGCATGTTTGAAAAGAGACATTAAATCTTTGGCTCACCATGCCTCGTGTACAGTTGACCTACACTTTTTTTAAAGATCCTTGTAAAACTGGCCCCCCTCTTGCTCTCTCTCTTTCATCCCCTGTCTCTCTCTTCCTCTTAAAAAGTGAGACAACAGTGTGGTGCAGGGCACTGGAAGAATTTGTGTGCTGTCAGGTGGAGAGAAGCTGTGCTGTAGGGTTTGATGCAGCAGCTGGAAAAATGTGGGGATCTATCTCCATTACAGCTGGGCCTGCTGCGGAAGCTTCCAGTAAAAATGACAGTTAGAGAGGGAAAAGCAGGGCTTGAGAAGAAAGGGTGGGAGGATGGGAGATGGTGCGGCCCCCGCAACACAAAACCCCAATTAACAAGCATTCAGTTCTCCCTCCCTTTTCTCTTTTCCCTCCAACTCTCTTTTGTGCCACATCTGTTGGATGTTTTAGAGTGGAGAGAGAGCTCATGATTATTTATTCATAGACTCCGTTCAATATTCATGTGTTGTTTTTTTCCTTTCTCTTCTAGGGTTTATCTATGAACTGTGAAGATCTGGAAGGAAATTGCCATGCCAGGGGCCCATGTGCTGAAATCTACATTTTATACTCCACTGAGCCCATCATATATAAACAAGGTGTTTTTGTGTGCGTGCGCGCGTGTGTGTGCGTGTGTGCATGTGCGTGTGCGTGTGCGTGTGTGTGTGTGTTTGTGTGTTTATGAAATGTGCATGTGTAAGCTGGTACTCATGTGGTGAACCCTGTCTTAAACAGTCCAAATGCTTACTAACCAGCACACTAAATTGATTGTGATCTGGCGGATAGAGGGGACATGGCAGTTTGCAGGAGAAAATTTATAAATTAACTTGACCACAGATGGTATCGACTGCAATTTTCATGTGTGTTATGACAGTCCCTGCATCAGTGCTATTGATTCCTGTCTGGGTCTTTTGGCTGTCTAATTTTTTCTCTCCCTTGTTATTGTTGTTCCTTTGCTTTTTTCCTGTTCTGGACTCAGATCAGTGGTGTGTTTATTCACTTTGTTTGACTCACATTGTGAAATCTGTTTCTGATTTTCAGCTTGGTTTGTTCTTCCACAATATAAGTGACAAAACTCGTTTTATTAGCAATGGAGGGAAATTAAAGTGACAGTTTTATTAAAAAGGTAATTGCACGGTGGAGACCCAGTCAAATTAGCTTAAAAGGTGTATGCTTGTACATGGGCATTTATATGTATTTGTTTTCATGAGTCTCTGATTTCGATGTGTTCAGAGTTCATGAAAAAAACATATGTATTGCCTTATCATGAACAGTTGACCATAATGAGGAAAGAAACTTACACAGTTCCAAAAATCGATTGCCACAAGCCCTATTACAGATCTAAAGTCATGTACTGTATCTTGTCCATTCTCTTTAATGTTGCTGTGAGAAAGAAGGGAACATTTTTGTCTTAAAGATCATATTTTGTACTTTTTACAATGTGCTTTCAGTGGAGTAATTACATGACTAGTGACACGTCTCAGTGTATTTTAACCCAAATACAACATGTTATGCTTACAGTGGTCAGCATGACTTACCCAAAGTGCATTCATTATATCTGATGAGAAGATCAACAACATGCCTTTCTTTCCAGCTTTGGTGGCCTGGTGACTATGACCAGTAAACAACCCATTACATCATCAAAGCAAAAATAAAAAACAACAACAAAAAAAAGAAATAGCCCTGCAATTTCCGTGTTTATTTTCAATGCCGTCGTAAGCAAGTAGATAAGTTTACCAAGATTGGGCTTCCCTGATTGTTTACAGAGAGCTGTTTTTCAGAGGAATCTTGTGGGACGATCACAGGTCCAGATATGCAGTAGCCGGTCACCAACAGACCGGAGCAGACCATGACCGGTCCTTCCCTTCACAGTAGCAGCGGTCAGAGACCACCCAAAACGGACAAATAAATACCTTCACACAGAACACACAGAGTTCAGAGGAATGGGGAGACTGCTCAAGCGTTATCAGCTCTGGAGGGGCGTTGCTGCCTGAACGTTCAGTTTCCATAGAGGGGTCCCAGCCATATACTCTACTGCAACACGACACCCCAAAGATGAGGAGGCATGAGTGGGCAGGAAGTGGCATGAGTCTGGTGCCCCTCATGAAATTGGTGATCCATACCACTGAGTTCACATCTTTGCAAAACTGGAGCTGGAGAGAAGTGTCAAGATTTTAGTGAGTTCTCTTAATACAGCAGGAAGGTCTCAGAGGAAAGACAGTGCTGCGGGCTCTTGCAGTTTCTGTGTGTGTGTGTGTGTGTGTGTGTGTGTGTAGCAGAAGGGAAAGAGCTCCCAACTCGCGGCCACTTAGCAACAGCTGTGCTCCAGTCTAGCTCTCTCCACTCCACTACCCCCCCCCCCCTCCCCACTCCTTCCACCTCCACCCCCTCTCAGCTCCTCTCTGCCAATGCAGCCATTTAAGCCCTGCCTGCAAATGAAAGAGGATGTGTTGGGGGTGGGGAAGGAAGGGCAAGAGAGAAAGAGAGAGAGAAAAAAAAGGCAAGGGGGGAGGTAAAGGGAAGAAAGGAAGAGAGAGCTGGTGAAAATAAGGAGAGAGACAGTGTGCAATGGAAAAAAAGGAGAAGGAAAGAAAATTGGAGACATGGAGAGGAGAGAAAAAGAATGTGATAGTTAGAGGCACTGGTAATATTTTTACCACCATGGCAGTTATTATAACCCTGTAAACCCAGACTGAGACTGGGTACCCTGGCAGACACTCAAAGCTAAATCATATTGTGCTGAGCTGTGCTGGTGTGGTGGCTAATTGGATTTCAAAAGGAAAGGCAGCATTTCTGTCTGGCTATTGATTACATCCTGTGGACACTGACTGACAGTCTCATAAGTGCCAGTGTCAAATGGGGTTATTATTCCTGTGGTCCTTTAATTATGAGATAACTGTAGGCTAACTGCACACCACTGAGAGCATGTTAAATTATGATTTTTTATTCTTTTTATTTGTGAAGAATACAGATATAGATTATTTTTTGGGCTAGGACACTTTGATAGCCAAGAATCATAGAGTACATCATAAGGAAAAAATCCAAACCCAATACATTCTTATCTTGCCCGCTAGCTGGTTGTGACACAAGGCAAATTCACTCAGACCTAACATGGAATCTTTCTCATGACTTATTCATTTTTCTTGTCTGTTTAGATTTTTTTTGACAAAAGAGAGCAAGGACAAAAGGGAAAAGACCGATTAAGAGGACTGGAACTCTGCCAGTCACTCACACGCTTCATATGCGTGTTTGCCCCAGGTCTGTGCTGAAGCGCACAGGACATTACTGTGACATTATGACAGAGAAACAGATCAGAGTACACTTGTCTGTTTACATTGTCCTACTGAGCCCCTTAGGCACATTTGGATCCATTCCAGTTTCTGTGACCCAGACTCACACCTGATATCAATACAATGCACATTTATAGAGAGAGTGAGAGAGATAGGAGGATCCATGGATCGAAAAATAGATGTTTAAGCACTGATCGCGTAGTGCAGAGGGTTAAATAGGATTGGAAATATGAGGTCTATGTTAGGGCATGCGTGTGTGCGTGATACAGACAGGGCTGGCTGATCTCCAGGACCCCCACAGTTGACCTAAACTGCTTCGTTTGACCTTGCTCATGTTGACTTGTCTATATCCCAGACATGTACTCTAGGCTTGCTGATAATTTTCTCTTTACTCTCTTTCTTTATTAGTCTTGTTGCTTGTGGAATGTTCCCTAAATTTCCCCCTTTTCAATTTGTATTACAGAAAACAAACATCACCATATCTTAAAATGTTTTCAAATGTTTATCTCAGCCATACAGAATGACGTGATAAGGTGAAATTCTTAGACGTTGTACATAATCAACAACGTACACTGTGTAAATGGTCTTTAAAATGCATTAAAACCTAATTCAATTTCCTTTTAGGGGACAAATCTGCTTGCTGCATTGAAATCCTCGCAGTTAAAGCTCCTTTAAACCTGTTTACAAGAATATTTTCCCAAACTGCACTTGAAAGCTCATTTTATCTTGCCAAACACGATGTAATAAAAGAAGATAAGCTGGTTTTTGCATTAGTGCGTCTATGAAGGGCTCTTAAATGTGTGTATAGTATCATTACATGCTACAATTACTTTAGCATAAACTCATGCTTTACCCACTATGCCTACACTGAAGAATCAGTGAATAAAATGACCAGGGTAGTCTATCATTGGCAGTGCTTAAATTATTCCCCTCTGTTTCCATCGCACCAGGCTTGGTATGGGCTCAGCTAACTGATGATGCTCAGATGGACCAGTGTGTTTACGCTCGAAGTGCCTCCTGTAAGTAGATTAACCAGGGATCAGACCTCCTGCACAGGATAATCACCAACCTGGCCTCCAGAGTCATCCTGCCGCCCTTAAGCACTGTTCCGTGTCATGGCCCGTCGGGGTCAGGTAGAGATGGACAGCAGAATGGTCGACCTTGAAAAGCCATATGTCATCTACCATCATAATTAGGTAACTTTGAGGAGTTACAAAAAATACTTGTAAATTGTTTTGAGTCGCATTCAAGTAAAATATTTCATTATTTACAGTGTATGACATCAGTATGTCTAAAATGTGGTTAATTATGATCTAAGAGGTGGTTTTTCAGTGCACTCCCATAGAACTCACAGCAAATCCTTTATGGGTGTGCAAGAGGCTACAGAGTGCTGGCTTTGAGCTTTCTGTGTGCCAGCGTTTGGCAGTCTGCTAGAAACTAAAATGGCTGATTAGGGATGTTGGATGACAAGTGTCCCTCTGGCACAGTCTTGCTTTAATGACACAGCTTTCCAGAGAACATTTGGGCAAAGAGGGAGAGAGAGACAGGGAGAGAAAGAGAGAGAGAGAGAGAGAGAGAGAGAGAAAGAGAGAGAGAGAGAGAGAGAGAGAGATGGAAGGATATATGTATATGTATATATATATATAGAGAGAGAGAGAGAGAGAGAGAGACAGAGATAGAGAGAGAGAGAAAAAAATCAATCTTGCCTTATGGCTCATTGGTAGTCTCCTTTTGTTGCTGGAGATTGTGAGAGAGACACAAGGGGTGGGGCTAATTGATTAAGTATCAGACCACTTTCAGGAATGATGGCTTCTGGGAGTCAAACTGCTTACTATTGCCATTCTCTCAGAGTGGTCCTGTAGGGAGAAAACAGAACAGAGTCTGCAAAGAGAAAGAGAGAGAGAGAGATTTTTCCCTTCTCAACATCTCCATTTTATTTTTTAAAAAAGAAAACTCGATCAGACCTCCGTCCCTGTGAGGCAAGGGCAGAGAAATGGGGAGAAAAGTGAGGGAGAACCTCCCAGGGCTGTGTTGAATATTTATCTGTTTTCAAAAGAGTAGGCAGTGAATCACATTAACACAGAGAAACATGCATAGAGCCACCCACACAGACCTCTCTTGTCATGCAGAAGAAGACCAAATTAGAACCTGTTTTTTTGCCTGTTGGAGTAGTTATCAGTCCTCAAGAGAAAAATGGTTATGCACATTCTGAACACTCATAATTTGTTGTGTTTATAATGTATACGTGCATATTGGTCATTACATTTAAGATATTCTTTCATTTAACCCCTCTCATTTTATTCTAATCGCGTGTCATATGAGCATATGAGCAAAGCAATTTCAAAACATATTTGTTAACTTAAAATAAATTCTCTGCTTGGCTGTTCCAATTTGGTCTGAGCCATCTCCTCTCATTCGCATACTGCCTGGACTCTGGACCATTAACCCTATTAGACTTCTTTAATCTGTGACATGACAGCTACCTCTTTATCAGTTCTTGGAAGGTAGGGGTGACAGAGGTATTCTCGACTGGAGTTTGAGAGAGAGCGAGACAGACAGAGAGAGGGGGGAAAAAAAGAAAGAGGGGGGGTTGTTTGTGCACTGAGACTGTCTTGGCTAAATATCAGTGGTTGCTGGCTGGCAGAGCTCAGATGTCTCTGTGGCTGTGTTGGTGGTTGGGGGTGGTGGGGGGGTGCTGCTTGATTTCCATTTTTATTAACAATCAGGTTACCTCTGTCAGGGAGACGAATGGAGCAGCACTGCCAGATCAATGTCACTCCGCCTGCTGAATGCCAACGAGCTCTCGCCAAGGGGAGCGGTGCTATCATGAACGTTATTATGTGAGTTACTGAATGGCCAGACAGACTCTCCCATACCTGAGTGCATGTACTCAGATTCAAATATGTGTTTTTGTTGCTGTTTTCCAATTGCCGTTTTGCTTTGGGGGAATTTATATTCATATAGTTTAGTAAGGAGAAATTAGGTTAGATATCTTGCTGAACGGTCTTACAACTTTTCAGTGTGCACTTTGAGAGATATAAGGCTGCAGTTTTTTGATGATTGGAATATCCTCTGTAGTAATAGCCTCCGGTCTCCAGTCTCCAGCCTACAGCATTAACTGACTGTTTTTACATCGGACAAAACTGAACTGAGATCTTCAAACTAGATAACTCATATTGCACAATAATATAATCTGTCTTCATTTTTTTTTTGATAAACAGTAAGAATGTGTCATAAAGAGGGTAAATGTGAACTGTTTTAATTGTTAACCTCTGACATAGTCATTAGTGGCAGTATACTGAAGACATTTTTAGGATTATTAACAGTCCCTCCCATTGGTAATATCATTGTCTCTCCTCCAAAAAAAAAAAAAACAGTAGAAAAAAAATCCTCTCAAAATCTTCACCTTTTGTTGCTCCCCTTGCAGCCTGGACTGTAAGTAGATTTTCCACTGACAGTGTAAGATAAAACACATCATTATTCTTGTATTTCATTCATACACAGACACCATTTAGCTGGGAGATGTGCAGATCAGCACAAGTAAACAAAGCCATTCAGTGTGAGCTTCTGTGTGGTATCGGCTCTCCGATAAAGACCCCATTTATGAGGGATGTCAATAGAGAGGCACGATCCAGACAGAAAGAGAGAGCTATGGAGCAATTAACTGGCTCCACAAGGACACGCTAATCCATTAGGCAATTAAAGCATGAGAAGCAATGGAAAAAGGATACTCTGAATTACAGGATTTTATTGATTGGTTGGTGCATGTTATGCGGTTTTAGTCCTCTCGTGAAAAAACAGGGAAGACTTATTTTGGAGGATATATTCAATTAGCAAGGCTGATATTGCAAAAATGACATTTAAAAATTACTCTAAAATATCTAAAATTATGAATATAGAATAGCTATGCTTTGTTGTACCTGGCTATTTTAGGTAGCCTGCTATTTTGTTGTCTTAAGCTGAATGTCATAACTTACTTATTTTCCACCATAATTTCATAATAAAGCACCATCAGGCAATAAATGTGTGGTGAGATGTCTGGTAGATGTATTAAATGCTTTATCCTTTCCTTCTTATGATGTTATCGCTGTAGTGATTGAGCGTTTGCTGTCTGTCTTTAAAAAGCAGTAGTCAAACTAATTTCTGTCTGTCTGTCTCTCTCTCTCTCTCTTTTTCTCTCTCTCTCTCTCAGGCGGAGGAGCACAAAGAAAGCTTCTATGTCCTCTTATCCTTGCTGTGTGGATAACAGTATGGTGGTGGCTCCCTGGAGAGGAGCCTTGTGTTTAAGTCTGATTGTTAAGTGAGCTACTACTGCTACTCTCTCTCAGAACAAAGGCTCTCTTTGGATGACCTCACAGCCTCTCTGGTTCTGTTCACAGCAGAACAGGTCGCTACAGCATCAGCAGCACTCCAGCTTTTATGTATTCTACAGGCTATCAGAACCGACACCGATTTCTGCCCTTCCCCTGCTATTCTGCAAGATATGCTAACTCTTGTTCAGGGTCCCTTGGCACAAGATTGGCTTGAATGTATTTACTGCCCTCAGTAGACCTACGTGGTTCCATACTCTGCCTCTAATGAAGATCTTTTCTACCTTCACGCATCAGAGATCATATAAAGAGCTTAGCAGGTCCCCATACTCATTGAGAGGTGTGAGTGAGTGTGTGTGAGTGTGTGTGTGTATTAAAAGTCTTGTAAAATGGCAAACCAATTATAGCTTCTGTTACATTCAGCACTTATTTAAACTCTGTGACAAGGGCAGATTGCGTCCATGGTAATGGTCTTACCTAATCAAATGAGTGCTGATGTCTGTACTAGAAATAACCTACAAGAGTGAATTAGAGGCCAAAGAAAGATCTGTCATATGTATAAGCATATCTGATTTGAAAAAGACATTGATAATACCACATGAGGAAATAGATAATGAAGGTTGACAATGTAATAAGATCGACACATTTTGGTCATTGTAGTATCTCCATGCTACATTTGAAATCAGGCCATAATATTGTAAATCATTCATTTGGCATTTAATGTTCCATAAATAATTCTTATATTTCTGATACTAGTCACAGTGCCATGTCCTTTTTCTTTTTTTTCTTTTTTTTCTTTTTTTTAAATTTAGAACTTAGCCGCAAATCCAAGATGTCATTTGGGGTAGTGTCATCTTCATGCGAAGACCTGGGAAGTGATTATAATCCTGTGGTAGATCCTGTCTTCTATATTAAAATGTTAGCAATAACCATATGTGCACAGAGACAGACAGCGTGTGTGAGGAGTACTACTACAACCTTACAACCTTGCAGTCCAGTTGGGTAATTAAACCCCTGAACTCATTTTGCTTTCAGGAAAAGTGACATACGAGGGCAAACTCTAGGCAGTGTAATACTGAGAGATTATATTCTATAATTCCTTTTTTTTTAAACTGTGCACATAATTACTGAGATACATATAAAATAATTTTATGTACACAATGAAATGAATGAACTGAATTGATTCTGAGTGAAATCAGTAATAAATTATGTTCCCTCTCAGCATAAGCTGTCAAAAGACAGATAATGTTCAATAATCATGGGATTTTTCTATTGTTAAATTATTGTATGTTTTATTTATACCATGTTGTGGTTTGAGTCATATCTGTGAATAATTACCAAGTATTTTTGGAATCACATAATACATGTAACATACATTTACCCTTTGAAACATTATGTTTCCATAACAATATCCCTCTTAGCTTATCAGGCTGCATGTGACCCAGGCTAATGTAATCACAAGAGTGAGTGAGAGAGAGAGAGAGAGAGAGAGAGAGAGAGAGGGTTGGGGAGACAGTAGTGCCTGTGCTCTGGGGGCTGAACTCTTGGGTTTTGAGGTCAGTGGTGGCTGAGGTTCAGGCTGTGACTGCCACAGAGTGGAATTTGCTCCCTGCATAATGTTTCACTAAACACTCTCATTACAGGCTGGGGGTAGCTGATTAATTACTGAGGCAGTGGGGATGTGGGGGTGGAATCACTAATGAGTTAGCAGAGGATGTAACGGTGGGCTACTTCCACATCCTGGCAAACCAGCACTGGGAAATTTGCCATTTTCTTTGACATTAATGGTGTGTGTGTGTGTGTGTGTGTGTGTGTGTTAAATCCTTGCATTAAAAAGGAGCTAACAGTGTTTTAGCCATCTTTAAAATTACTCATCTAAATCAGTTTGTTGATATTGATGAGGTAGGTGTGTGTGAATGTGTGTGTGTGTGTGTAAGGCTTCTATTCAATTATGAAATTGCTTCCTCTTTACAGCTCTTCCACTCTATTTAACTGTGTCAGTCTGAGTTAGTGAAGCATTTGATTCGTGTGGTTGTGTAACCGGAGAGCTTTTCAGCATGGCTGCTGGAGAGTTTTCCCTCCATATCCATTTCTTTCCTCGCCTCTCTCACGTCTAAATGGCATGGGGTCCCTGATGAGGCCCTAAGTCCTTTTGTGTGTGTGTGTGTGTGTGTGTGTGTTTGTGTGTGTGTGTTTGAATGTGTGTGACACCTGGGAACACTCAGTGAAGGTCCTGAGCGGCTGCTTTGACTGTTACAGGACCAACGGGGCAAGCGAGGAGAGGCAGACGAATGGCTTGATTTCATCAGAAGCTTTTTCTCAGCTCTGCAGCAGTGGGACACACGGCGGGTGGTCCAGGGCCCATGGTCTCTGATTGAGCCCAAGAGTTCAGCGCCTGCATGTTTTCTCCATTCTTCACTCCTCCTCTGACCGTGCTCTACTTCCATTTCATAGGGCTCTTAGTATCTCCTGGTAGAAACCTTAAAAGGAAAGGTTTTGTTTAACACTCTAACACTGCTACAGCTGTTGAAGTCAACTGTTAAAGTCCACAAAAAAAAAAGAAGTATTTAGAGTTGACACTAAGTTTTGATCTGAATCCTCACATTGATGTTTTTTGTTGTTGTTGTTTTTTTTGCCATTGCTCTGAAATGGAAAAGTAAAAGTGATGACATTAGTTCTAAAAACTGCTCTTGGACGAAGTTTGGATGTCTAACACTTGCTGCCATTCTCAAAGAGAATAGAAAAAGATTAGCATGAGAATCCCAAATAAAAATGATCTAGACGAATTGATTTTTTTGGTATGTTCAATTACTATCATTCAGTTCAAAACCAAATTGCTGGTCTTATGGTTGATTTTAAGTTTTGCCCTTTAGAGATTCTGTTAATTTGCACCACTGCTGTCCATCTCAGTAAAGAACACCCACATATATGTAGATTCCTCTCTGTCTAAATTTGATGGAATACCTCTACAGTTGTTGCTGGAATATTTATTCTTCACCTAGCATCTCCCTGTGTGAATCCTATTACATATTTTTTACTCTTTACCGTGTCAGTGTTTTACTTTATCTACTGGGTTGTGCTGCACCTAGGAGCAGAAAATTCAAAACAGATGTAGATGTAATACTGGGAAATAAACTGTAACTGATCCTGTTCCTTCATAGTCTCATACACGCACTAGCAAAACTGTCATCATTTCGTATTTTGAGAACCTTTTTGAAAAACCAGTGGATTGTATATGGATCGTGAATGTTTTCACTCCTGCAGCCGCTGGTTGAGTCTGCTGAACACATGTGAAGTGTTCTCGCAAAAGGAGGGCAGTTAGTTTGGGTTCTTGCAAAAGGAGGGCAGTTGGGGGAGGGGGGATTTCCCCCAGAGAAGATATGTTTGCAGACAGGAGATATAACACATACCCTAAGTACCTTAACCTCAATGAAAGTTTTAACATACTGCGGCTCAGCGGGCACAAACAAAATTTGGTCCAATTCTGTATATGAACTACAGCCTGGATGACAAGCAATTCAGCTGTAGCTGTAAGGCTAAACTGAATTTGACTCTTCACTATGATAATATTTACTATTGAGAATGTTCTTTCATAAAACTACCTCGCTGTAGCTTATGGCGTGACTAATATGTGGTGCAACATATTCATGGCACATCCAGAGTACATCCATAACATTGTCAAAATCTGCCACGGTCATTTTAGAACCGTGTCCTAAGAATGCAGATGATTTGAATGCGGTTGAATGTCATAAACTTATAGTGGGTGTTATTTTCATCATGTCTGCTGTCATATTCCTTTAGTCTGGTCATATTAGCTATTTATTCACATTTATCGCAGCACTACAAATACAGTCTTAATATGTTAGTAGTAATATTTTTTGGTTTCCTGGGCAACCGCAGGATGAGATTAGAAAAGCTGCTTTTGCTTCAGCCAAGTTTTGAAAAGGATCCATCTCCAGAAAATAAATCTGTCGGGACCTTGGTTGTCTGAATGCTACCGTTGTTGGAGAGCCATATACAAATAATACAAAAACAATAAAAATGTTTTAAGGGCATGAATCACAGACTCATAAATTGTCCATGTTGATGCAATGGTTTTTACACAGCCGAGGCACACCATCAAATGTACTTCTGTGTTTGTCTCTCCTGCCTCTGAAGCTTTAGCCTTGAGGAATGACTAAAAGAGTTTCTCCTGGCTGAGCTGACAGCATGGGATCTCCTCTGAGCTTGACTGTTCTGTCTTGTGGGGCCAGAGGGGGTGAATGGAAGGGTGTCTGTGAAAAAGCATGCCTACATTTCCACAGGTTTAATGCGATCGGACAGATAGCAAACACAGCCGACAAGCTCGCCCGCCTGGGACTTACATCATCTATTTCCTGCATATGCCCTTTGAGAGAGACATACTTTTGCTGGTGTGTGTGTGTGTATGTGTGTGTATGTGTGTATGAGAGAGAGAGAGAGAGAGAGAGAGAGAGAGAGAGAGAGAGAGAGAGAGCAGCAAACTTGGAGCTCTGCCAAGGAATACTAATGATAGCCTGAGCTGCTGCCCAGCATATCTTCCTTGCTAATGATTCCATTTCCCCTAACCACTGACCATGTAGGCCGGAGAGATGGCTGTCGTGCCTGACTATAAAAAGTGCTCAGCTGCACCCTGGGCCAGAGGAGGGGAGGGAGCTGAAGGCTTTGGGAAGCTCAGAAACTGGCTGGCGGCTGCCCTGAAGTTGACTGACCCCCGTGCTTCTGTGGAGATTAACGTGTCTTTGTGTTCCTGAGCTGGAATGCCTGGTTGGCAGCTCTTTGTCCTTCCTCTGGCTAGGTAACCAGCCAGAGTCTTTCATGGCTAATTGGGTATGGCTGCTATGAAAGGCGTGGAGGATTAAAACAAAAAAAAAAACAAAAAAAAGAAAGAAAGAAAAGAAAAACGCAATGGCTGCTGGGCAAAGTGGCATGGACTTGCGCCCAGCGTTAAACTGGCGGGTCTGAGGTCTGAGTCTGTGGAGGTTCAGCTGCAGTCAAGGTTGGAACAAAGAAAACCGAAGCAAACTAAAAAGTGTTAAAGGAAAAAATAACAGGTAGAAATTACAACAATGTCAATGAGGACATGCTTAGCTGTTGAGGTTTGAGAACAATGTTCACATGTTTACTCTTTTAGTTTGAAAATCTATCACTCAGATACTGTACAGAATAACTTTTCTGTTAATTATTCAGTAGCACTGTCTTTGGGGCCATGAATGGGTTTTTACCTTAGTGTGTTCTCATCACTGAAGCTAAAGAAAATCTAGCGTGTCTCTAGCTTAAGGATGTTTCGTTTATGTATGGAGAAGTTTCACTCCCATTAATACAGGATTTATGTCCGTATGGCAATGAAAAGTGTTTCATGTTCGCTTCTTCTTGGTCCTGTGGCCATAGAAGCCCTTGAACACCCTTAGGTTAATTTTTTGTTCCCTGGATTTTTAGTGTGGGTGTTGAATGACAGTTCTCATGCTTCTCTTGTTCTCACCCTCTCTCTCTCTCCCTCTCTCTCTCTCTCTCTCACTCACTCTCTCACATACACATAACACATTCATTCACTCACACTCACACAGAGAAAAACACTTCAGCTGCCAGCCAGTCAGCAGCCAGGGACACTGCTTTGCTCATCCAATCACATTTGAGGTGGCTCCTTGACACATTATCAGCCTTGGGCATTTTGGAAGTGTCAGAATTCACTGGAGAGAGCACACATGTCATTCTCACACTCTCTACATAAGTGTTGTCAAGCTCTGCTTGCTTATAAAATACATTTCTGCCTATATTTAACTGTCTCCAGATCGCAGCCTTTAACAGTGTTAGATAGTTCTCTGAAGCAAGATGGTTCAGAAAGAATTGCTGTCCTTCATCTATATCCCCCTTTTCAGCTATCATGAGCTTATGTTACTGAATTACTGTAGTGAATCCAGCAGTACCCCACTGCCATCCATTTCACAGACACTTTTTTGCACTACAGGGTTTTTAATAGGTCATGTTTAGCATTTCAGTAACACATTCCTTGTTAGAGAAGCTCCTTCCATTCACTTGCTCCACTACCAACCTCTAATATATGAAATATCCAAGGGAGCGTTTCATTTCAGCTCAGTGGCTCATCATAGTGAGAAGGTCTTTGTAAAATAAATCAAAAGAGCAGACACTGCTGTGTGGACACACACAAATACTCACAGAGTGTGGAAAAGCAATCAGACTCATAGGTGTAATGGTTCAGTGAACAGGATCTGTGGGACACATCTTGAAATTATTTTATCCAAACAATTTCTGAACCATGACTAGAGCTTTCATTAGGACTTACACCTCTGTTCTCAGCCAAGGGTGAATTCAGTGCACACTGTGTTTTTTGTGCGTGTATGGGCAGACATGCAGGTGTTTGTGTTTTTCAGTGTGTGCATGGGCATAATGTTCTTCAGATACAGGTATGTACTTTCTCTGTATTGTGATCAGAATTAGAATTCATTCTCACTTACTGATCGGCAGTAGTTTCTCCCAACGTTTCTCGGATATGATGCATGTAAATCCTATCCACTCTTTGGAGCCTAGACCCCAGCCATTGTATGGAATAAATATCATTGTTTTCAGGGCAGGGAGAAGGAGAAGAAATGGATTATTTAAAAAGAAGTAGACACGAGCTTTTCGCCACACAGGGCCATTTGGATATACTGACATTAAGGACAAAGTAACAAGTAAATAAAGACTAAACAATATATAAATGTTGTTTTCATGATGCAGTACTTTAAGGGATGAAGAGGACAGAAATCTAATTCACGCACCTTGTTCCAGAACTTCACTTAATGTCTCAGAGATGTTTAGATCTAGAGATTGGGGAAGCCATGAAAGATGTTTGATTCTCTCCTGATGTTCATCAAACCACTCTGAACTGTTTAGTGGTCTGTGTGGGATCCTCGCCATCTTGGAATAAGTGAACATTTTGAAGAAATATCTCAAATGGCTTCATATTATGAAGACTTTATTCTAATGTTCAAAGACATTGTTGAATCCAGAGGCCTCCACAAGACACCATAACAAATCCATTATGTTTAACCACTGGGAACAGGAAATGTGGGTCCAAGGCATCTTTTAGCTTTCTTGTAGCATAATTTGTCTGGACATGGGAAAATCACAAAAGACAAATCATGAGATGATATTACTTCATTGCTCACTGAGAGGCCCAGAGTTTTTGGTCATTACACCAAATTTTTTGCACATTGACTCTTGACTGTGGTCTGCAAATGTAGCAAATGTGGCATGTGCTACACTGTTAAGCACTGCCTTAACTTGATTCATCACTTGGGAACACCTGTTTAAAGCACTGGATATTTGGCTTTGTTCAAAATCTGTTGGAAGTCTCATCCTTAGGACTGAAGCCAGACCATGAATGAATTTATCACTTCCAATCTAACTGAAATATGAATTGAAATGTGACAAATGACTGAGGAAACTGAATTGGAATTACAGGAAGCTGAACTGAATTTCATAAAATATAATGTAATTGCATTTTGTGGGCCGTTTAGATATTTTGAATGAGTAGAAATTGAAAACTATAAAAATAGTCAAATGCACAATTGAATACGGTTTAAAGAAAATAGTTTCAGTTACTTCTAATTTAGTTACTGTTGATTTAGTCATTTCAAAGTCTTATTGCTGTTTCATGTGGCGTTTCAATTATTTTGTCCATTCCCAGTATATTGGCTTTGATTTGGACTATGGAACAACTAATGAAGAGGCCAGAAATTTTCTGTTACCTCCGCCAGAAGGAAATGTGCCAAGTGCATGCCTTTGAGATTTATGGCAGGCCTATCTCAATGTGAGAGAGTAGTCAGCCTTCTGTGAAACATCTGAATTCCCAGCATGAGAGCGGCAGCTTGGGCTTCAATCCACTTTACAGACCTACTATAAGCTACCCGAGCTACACCATCAACAGATTTTGAAATCGTTCAGTGAAAATACTGTAAAACTCAACCAACCAAAGCATTTCTTTTGGGGACAACATGTTTTAAGTTTCACAGCAAACCACAGCCAAGGAAGACAGAGAGGGAAAAGAGAGAGAATAGAGAATGGAGTAAGAGGGAGAGAGAGAGAGAGCTGTGCGCCATTTATATGGTGGACAGACTCAGGCTCCTGTGAGAATTCTGCATAAATCAGTGTTTCCCCCACCCCCATCACAGAAGCTTAAGAGAAAAAAGAACTGTAAAACACCCATAACTACTTCTAACCCTCCTCAACCCCCAGTCCATGATCCACACATGCATATCGGCGTAAAAGGACCCTTGTCATGATGTTGGGAAAATGGTGAATCTTGGCCATACTGATACACTTAGTGGAAAAAAAAACCCAAGATAAAAGATAAAGATAAGTGTGCCAAGATAAAAGTGTGAATGCTCCAAATGACAATATGCTTGAAAGGTTTTACAGATTTGAACATGAATTATTCACTCATTTGAATATGTGTGAAACAACACTTCAGCCAATGGGAGCAAGTAAACTGTGCAGAAAAGACTTCTTGCCTTCGTGCTAAGAATGCTTCCTGTGTTCTGGTGAAAGAGACAGACAAGGTTCAGGCATGTGAATAGACATGGGTGGAGCTGCACGAGCAGATCAACACATCCTCTGGTAACAGGTAATCTCCCTCACACTTCATGCTTTAAATGCACACGCTGCATTGGATTTCCCAAAGCTTTCTACCACAATATATCTCAAAACGGTTGTGATGCAAATCCATTAACATGACCAATGGCTGGTATGTTGTCACACTGATGGAGTGGTGCAGGACCCATGCGCAAGACACGAAGATTGAAGGTGACAAAAGGAGGACTTTACTTACAAACTAAAGATCACGTGCAAACTGATAACAAAAAGGCACGGCGAAACAGTGTGCATACAAAACACAAACAACAATAGACCAAGGACAAGGCAAACACAAGGGCTTAAATACAGAGGGAGAACTACGCAGGGCGAAACAGGATTGGTACAAATTAATGAGGTTAATAATTGGGACAAACAGGAACAGGTGAGGGGCGGAGACAGACAGAACAAGAGCACAAAGACAGAACAAAACAAGAGTCCAAAATGGAGGTGCAGGCTGTGACATATGTAACAAAATCTTGGCTGTTTTAGTGTTTTACTCCATTTAAAAACAAGAACATGTTAAAGAATAAGGTCCTTGGCTATCTAAACGGAAACTGATCTATCAAGAACCGCAGCAAGTCTGTGGGAGTTATTATACAGTCTTCTATAATTTGAATTAAAGACACAGTTGGGATTCTCAAGCCACTGTTGACAGAAATTGTTCCACAACAAGACTGACTGTGGTTTGAAATTGGGTGGTTTGAAGTGAGGTGGGGTTCTTTTTTTCCCAGAAGTTCCTCGGGAAACACCACACACATTTTCTCCAAAGAATGTCGGAGTAAGCCAGACTATGCGAGCAGTCCAATGGAAACAGTCATTGGCTTGGCAGTCTGGAATGAGCCACACTGTGGTCACAACTCAACTGTCAGTGTCTGACTTTCACTCCTGTGGTGTTAAAAGGAACCTTTTGTTAAGAGGTGGGGGGTGATACAAGGTTAAAAGATTACTCACCCACCCCACCCCCACCATCCCCTTCACCAAGTGAAAGAAAAGAGGGAGGTAGAAAGAATGTTGAAAGGTCTCCTCTTCTACTCAGTTTCAGCTCAGAGCTGACTTGCTGCTACAATGCATGCAGTGAAAATGTCAACCAAGCAGTGCAGCAGGAAATATCACATACACAGGGATTAAGTCTTGGTGGGAATGAGGAGGGGAGAAATAGGTATTCTCACCTTTGAACATTAAAGATGAGAAATGTGGGTTTGCTTGGTCAAGGGAGGAAAGAAATCATGGATTTGTCATTTGAATTGCTTTGTGTTGCAACCTGAATCTTGTATAAGGTGATTCCCCTCCCCCCACTTCTTGCTCTCTCTCTCTTACTGATCTCTCTTTTTTATTTTCTCTCTTTTACTCTCTCCTCTCTGTATTTCACGACAGTTTGAAAAAGCAGCTGGAAAGCAATGCTTTTGATGTGCTAATATCAGTGTCTTCAAAGAGAGAGACTTTCTTGAATCTGCCCTTGATTTCTCACAGTGGTACTCCCAGACTAACTTTCGTAGATGAAGTGCTATTCAATTTTGTTCAGGTGCTGTATGATTGGAACGGTCGCTCTTTTTTCAGTGATGTGACTTAGCCAACCTTGAATTTGGAATGCTATATCTCAGTTAGCTTCTTGCAGGTTGTCTGTTCTGTTTTTTTGTGCGGATATATGTGTGTGTTGAGAGCTGTGACATTTCAGGGGAACTGAAGTGCATGAACTTTTGAACGTCTGGCTCCCCCAAGGCTCCGGGTTTACTGTGATATCTGACAAGCCCACTTTGCACACAAGAGAATGTTAGAACACAGCTGCTGAAGCTCAAGGACAGTCTTGGGAAATTCAGAGGAGGTTTTGGGATCGGGGGAGGGGGTATTTTGGCATAGTTCAGAGGCCAACTGTGGTCCCATGGGACATGGCTTGGACTGCCAAAAGCACTTCTTTTCGCAAAGTGGCACGGTCTTAATTCACACCGCCCACATATTCTTGCTAAGCCCATATGTTTTCGTTTGTGCTCTCAGCCAATGCTGTGTTGTCAGTAGACATGCTCATACATGCTAGCAGGGACATGGACAATCCAACACCCCCCCCCCCCAAAACCACCACCACAAATACCCACTCACTGTAAATGGAGACGGGTGTGTATTTTCCCTAACGCCATGGCCATTTACCACCTGTGCTGTTGACATACCTGGACACCTTCGCTGACAGCCCAGTGGGGGTGTCAGCTCCAGAACACAGAGCTGTGAGCAAACCATGTGTTATTTTGGAAGTGTGCGGGGGGCTTAGACTACAGCCCAGCTGCACAATCAAAAGGGTTCTTCTTTGGTTGCTGCTCTCTGTCAAGCTGAAGAGCCTGTCTGTCAGCACTCTAGGGGTGTAGACTCCGTGCCGCGATTGGTCAAGTGAACAGAATCTGTAAACACGGCTCAGGAAAAAGATCTGACATTGCAACTGCCCCCAAGCACTGAGCAAAGTCATTTCCCTTCATGCTAGACGTCCTCAGGCAGCCAGAGAGGGAAAACAACTGTTCATGTCTTCCAATGGAGCCACTCTACTTCACCCCTGCCTGTCCAACCTACTTAATAACAAATATTAAGATCGAGTAAATAAATCATTTAAGTACCAAGTGCTTGTTTTCTGTTCCACCTTCCACATGTAAAAGAGAACACATGGCTCCTTCATGGAGATGTCCTTTGCATCGCAAAGCTACAGAAGGAACTCTCAGTTTAATCACTTAAGTGGGTTCCCTGCAGACTTCTGTGGACATTTATTATGGGGGATTACTGAAAGTATGATGGATGTGGTGTGGGACCGCTTGCTTTATTGCAGCAACACACACTCCATGGCTTGCTTCCTTTCATGGTCCAAGTAACCAAAACAGGACTAGTGTGTCATGATATCAAACCAAGCAGGAGACTTCTGTTCATGCTTGGGTGTATTACTGTGTGGGCAGTAATTGAAGAATGTACTGTGGCAGATGTTTCTGAAGCGAAGCATCAGCCACCATTATCTATGCTTGCTCACTGTCTCATATGATTCTCAGTCTGTTTTATCTCTGCCTCTACCTTGGGAAGGTCTGACTTTCCATGGAAATTTTAAGATCAATTCAGGATTTCAGCCAAACAAGGTTAATTAAGGGGTTTGTGTATGCATGTGATACAAGCAGAATTTGTGTGTGTGTGTGTGTGCGTGTGTGTGTGTGTGTGTGTGGGTCTGTGTCTGTGCACCTGTGGACACTTAAAAAAAAAAAAGGTTATTCTTGATCAAGGATACTGGACACTCAAGGGCACTCCTGGTTTGTTTGTGACATCATAGCTAATTGATATGTATTTGAGGCGTGCTATGGCTCTGTTGTGATTCAGTCCTCATGCTTGGCTTTTCTCATTTCAAATCACATGCAGTATCTGCTGTCATCATGGCCTCTTGTTTCTTTTCTCTGTCAAATTGGATGGGAAACATAACAGAAGAGAACATCTGCAGTGTATAAAGAGCAGGAGAAAAGGTTCCACCATGAAATGTGTTGGTTTTCCATGATAATGCTGTACAGATTGTATAAAGGCCGAAAGAAATCAAGAGCCTGCGCTCCCTTTATCCCAATTCATTAGTCTCTCAGATATTTGTTCTCCTACAGCTCATTAGAATTACTGATTAATTAGCATAGCAGGCGCCAGCCGGACCAGAAAAAGGGAAAACAAAATGAGAATGTAAATTCTGCTTTAGTTCTTTTGTTGTGGCACAAACATGGATCAAAAAATGGGATGAGAAGGACAGAGAAAAACACGCATACACATATTCACTTACAGGTGATCTAGAATGTTCCTTTAATAAGCATGTGATTTATCTGATTCCATTTTACCCACAAGGCATGCTGTGTCACATTCACGCATCAGAGGCATTGCTGTCATGAATCAAACTCGTAGATCTGTCACACATAATGACTGATTTACAACTGCAAGCAATGGAAGAGTATGTTACTGACAGAGCTTGTTAATTTGGGCTTTGGCCTGGCGTGTTTGACAGGCACAGTTTGAAGCCTCCGACATGTAGCGTGTATCTACAGCAATACCAGTTTCCATGCTGTGCGCTCTGCTGTATAGCTTTGGAAGAAAAAAAGAAAAAAAAAGACAGAGCCTTCCTTCAAAATGGAAGCTGTTTCCATGTGGATGAGCATGTTAAGTCAGCATGAGAGCAGTAGAGGAGATGAGAAGATGGAGTGTTGGGCCCAACAGCCACCCTCGCTCTGTGTGTGAAAATTATCCCATTAATTCAGTTTCCCCTGGCCTCCCCTTGTCCCCTCCGCCTCTGAGTGCTACCGAGATGATTCCCCCTGTCACTTCAAAGCAACATTATCATATCCTTGTTGCCCAGGCAACCAGCTTGGAATGCCTCAATCCCCACCACCACCATCACCCCCCCTCGCACCACGACTACCACAAAAGCAGAGTAAACATAAAGGGTTATCTTCCTGTGCTGTATGACAAATAGCATGACATGTTTGCCTGTCTTAAGGGCTGGTTGCCTCTCACTGGCTGCTGGTTGCTGGTTTCTCTGATAACAAAAGCCTCTGTCTATTGCCTTTTCAAAAATACAGCTGGTAATGACAAGTAGAAACCAAATCTGAGCCATAACTTTGGATTTGATACCTATTATTCAGAGGCAAACACACCACTATCAATGCATTCAAATTTGATACCTAAATATGTGTTATATTAAAGATTCAGCCAACATTAGCAAGGGGTGTATTTATCATCTGTCTCACTAGGTTCTCAATAAAGAACAAACATCTCCATTGTTCATTTGACTCCAGAACATTTCAGAGATGTAAACAATTCATGTGGAACAATATTTACCAGAAAACGTGAAAAAAACAAGTCTCCAGTTTAAATTTGTTCTAGGCTAATAAAGAGCAAAGGGAGATACTACGACAAGAATTGGCCCTGTTCTTTAATTACACCAAGTTTACCATGCCAAACGCGAATCCTGAATGTGCTGTGGTGTTCTTGGATCAAATGAAAATAACAAAACATTTAAATCGTTTAATCCTTTTATACTTTGATCTCTTGTTTGAGAAAGAAAAATTACCAATAGACACAGAATGAAAACAGACAACAGTAACAACAGAAACAGTGGTTAATACATGCAATGATTTGTACGATTTCAAAGGAGAATTTTCCTACAGATGACTTGTGTAATCAGTACGTCTTTTTCCAGTGTTGCTTCTCTCTTTACATTTTGTGTCGCCTCACAGATATTTTTTCAACGTTCATTAAATCGTTTATTTTTCATGCCTATCTGGCAAATTATTATGTTTATTTCTTTGAGTGCAGGATACACTGTCAGATGTAAGAACCTATCTAGAGGAACCCAACTAAAAAATACAGCAACCCAGTCCTGGTAACTTCTGCACAATGGACACGCATCTCCTTGTGTAATAACATTTGACAAATCACTTACTGCTTTGATAAAAATTATGCCTTGGCTTTTTTCTGACATATATTTTGTCAGCGATTTCAGCCGTTGTGGTCCTGACTCTGGCATGGATCCCAGCCAGTGGTCAGAGTCCCCTCATAATGTCAAGTGCAATTACCTTTTGCAATTAGTGGTATTTCTCTGCTCTGTACAAAACAGAATAGCTTAGAGAAAATGTGAAAAATCTGATATTAGTTACATCTGAATTTGTCATGAACAGGACAGTCTTGGTTTTGCATTATCAGCATCTGTTTTAATTGTTCAGTATATCCAAACTGGTATGACTCTATCAGATAGATTCTGTTACAATTGTGGTTGGTGTTTCAGGTCAGTTTTCAAAGAGTGAGGCTTGGTATCTTTTTGATCTTGTTATTCAAAGTATTCCTGACTATACATTTATCTATAGATGTATCAGTAATTTTTTAAATACCTTTGCCAGGAAAGTGTCGTATGTTGATTATGGTTAGGATTAGTCTCCATTATATGCCAGACACCCTGGATTTGAGAAACATACAATATTGCTCTGAGGAATTGCATAATTCTGCACAAATCTTTAAATAGTTTAGCACAAATTGTAATTCAGTTAGAACTTCCAAGTACAATGAATTTTTTCCCCAAACCTTCCCATCTCACTTTTTCCCATGAAATAAAATATCCATGAATACCAGCACCTCTATCATGCAATGGAAAGATACATTTTAGGATTTGAATTCTAACAGTGTTGTATTTGTTCTCCTCCGAGTGCATATAACAAGTGTTGACATGCAGCGGACTTGAACTTTCCTCGTTGGATCAAGTCAAGGTAAGCCAGCATAGCCAAATGCCTAACAGCGCTCTTCATGTCTCCTTGAGTGGATGTCTACCTGTTCCAGTCATAACTGTTCTAGAGGTCCACTTACTGAGCTTCATAACATTCATCTTCTTTTGACACCCACTTCTCCTTGCGGCAGCACAGTGACTGATAGGGACTGGCACATTTGATCCTGGTGATGAAGCTCCAATGTAAAGGGGGCTATTTAGAGTTAGGCTGAAAGTCCTATCATCTATTCATGAACACGCTGCAGACAAGGTCCTTTAACCACTGGTCCAAGGGTGGATCTCCACTAGCCAGTCGCCTGAAAGGATTTTCTGAATACCCGAGACAACATGTACAGGTGTTTACACAGGTGTTTTTTTTTTTAAACAATATAGATGTAGGTATGATCTATATGTATCTTGCTGTCTAGTACTGTGTAGAATAAGCATGGGAGATGAGCTTCAGAACTGAAAAAAGATTATGATAAATGCTGTGAAGAAAGGTTATGTGAGCTCCAGTGATATTATAGAGATAAGCCACAATTTATATCCTTTAAAAGTAGCTCTAACATTTGTGTTTGCAGAAGGAAAGTTACTATTGCCATGTACTATGAAAGCAGAAAGTCTGTTTGTGAGTCATTCCAGAGTGGGAGTTTTTTTTTTTTTTTAGTGTTCATGTACTTAGACTGTTGATTTAACCCAACAGCCTGTGATGGCTCTACAGTAGGAGCTGAACAAATGTTTGTCTAGTGTTTTTGCCCCATTAGACATTTTTTTAAACCTGCTTTTACTTAAACCCTTTTTTCTCCCTCTTTAACATGAGAGAGAAAGAGAGAGAGAGAGAGAGAAAGAGAGAGAGAGAGAGAGAGAGTTAACTTCTCTGATAAATAAAAACAGCTATAAAAATAAAAAAAAAACACACAGATTTTTACATGCAAGTAAAACTTTGATGCCAGATATACTTCACCTTATTCAAAAGTATTAATAACATTTTTTATGCAAGCATCATTATCTCCTATCTCTATCATTCCCTGGAACCCTAACACTCCAGTTCCGTATTTTATTCCTACTCAGCCGCGCTTCCAATCCAAGTGCTCCCGAGTCTTGCTCCCGAGTCTTACAGGCAGCTCGTTCTGCTTGCTGGTTACATTGTATCAATCTCTCGGCATTGAAAGATGCAAACAGCCATTAAGATATATTAGAGATTCAACGAAAGCAAGGCGAGGAATCAAACCGGTATTTAATCTGGGTGATTATCGGGATTTACGATACGGAAATCTGCAGTCACCTGCTTAAGTTCAAACCGGGTTTGAAACTGAACGTGAAATGTTCAACGCAGCCGGTATTTTTCAATTTTCAAAGGGATCTCAACGTGTGATGGCTGCGGTCCAGTGAATTGGCCTTTCCTCCCCTTGCCTCTGGATTTGTGTGGAGCACGTTGATTGATTTGTGTAGTTCAACAATTTGGGGTCGTTAATATTAATTTTACCTTCATCATTTGGATCTATGGAGTGTACTTAAACATTCGTGGGATCGGGGTCTGGAAGTGGGGTAAGTATCCACCAATGCGGATCTAGTACAGGAATTTTTCTATACTTTTAAAACGAGAAAGCTAACAAATGTTAGCTGGCTAATGTTAGCAAGCTAGCCAACCTCAGCAAGCTAGCTATATGTCTGGCGAGCTATTGCCCTCATGTTGTGTCTTGCTGAAAACCCTTTGTCTGAAGAACACACAGGTATCATTTTAACTCGACCGCCGAGTACTTTGAGGCTTTACGCTCATACAGTTTGTTATGCTTCAACGCTGAAGCCTCTAGTTTAAATATTAGCTGAATTTGATGTTGCAGCATGTGTGTATTTGAATGGGTTAACTGTTAGCAAGTCACAGAAATAGACGTTTCATCATGGACGCCTCTTGATATTTATGGTGGCTAGCTAGGTAGCCTGCCGTTGTAGCAAGACCGCGGTTGTTCTAGCTAGTTATGGACACCACACAACTAATCAATATCTCAGGTGCTGCAAGCTCCTATGCCTACAGGTTCCGTCTTTGTCAGCCCCCCCTTTGTGTTACGCCAGCACAGCATTAAATCAGTAAGCTGGTTGATGTTTTAAGGAATGTATAACTGGCTGGCTTGTTGACACATTTCTTTATACTGCCTATTGGTGTCTTTCAGTAATTCTGATGTATCACAGCAGAGTTGTTTAAACCTTAAATCAGCGAAGTAAAAGACGTTTTTACACCAAAGAAAACGAACAGGTTGGTCCCTCTTCCAAGTCAGCCTTCAGTTATGTCGCCAGTGTTAGTTTCTTTTGATGTAGCCAGACACGTTAAAAGAGCTACCCGCAGTAAAACTTGCTGTGATAAAGTACATTGCTCTCATTAGCAAGTTAGAGATCTGAGAATTGAGAATGCTTTTCAAGAAAATGTGACTTGACAAATTTGTGTCCACTGTGGTCATTTCCCTGTGTCCACTTTGTGCCTTCGAAAATGATTTGTTAGTGAATATTTGACACTTGGTTGACTACTCACCCTTTCACAAAGTGGTCTGTGTAATTACTATGGTAATTTAAGATGGTTTTTGATTTACAGTGGCAGGGGCATGCTTAAGAATGTTCCCATCGAGCTGTGTGGTTAAACCAGTCCCATCAAGAGGTAGACATGAAAATCTTTGAAAATTGCACAAGCATACATGAGCCAAGTCAGAGGACACACATACTATGTTTAAAGAAAAATAATGAGAAATACAAGCTAACAATTAACAAAACTTCAAGCAAACCTGTTCTGGAGCGTTATGGAAGATAAAGATCGTTCCAAGACAAGGTGGTTGGATTTTAACACCTAATATGTCTTCCACATGACAGACATCACTGCAAGTAGCCTGTGTTTTTCCTAAGTCTTCTATTGTGATGTAACTAAATGTCTTGTGATCTTAATGTTGTAGAGTTATTTGCTGTGGGTAAGTAGGGATTGTATCTGTATTGAAATGTTTGACTATCGGTGGTCCATGGATTTATATTAACCCAGTATTTTTGACTTGTAACAGTTTCAAGTAAAGGATGTAGTACATTTGTAACCCTTGAGTTTATGGAGGTATACTTTTCAATATTGTAAATCCCTTGAGTCCAACAACCAAGAGTCAGTGATGTAAACTGACTGTGGATGGGAAGCTAAAGTTTCTCCCTAGGGGACATGGTGATTCGTGGTTTTATTCATTAAACACATAAATGTTCTGTGGAATGGAGGGGGGGAAAAGACCTGAGAGCATTAATTCCATCGAAACAACATGTTATTTGTACACTCTCTTAAATACTACACACCAAACAGATTTTTTTAAATAGCATTTGTCTTCTGAAGGCATATCTCATCTGGTATAGGAGCAGAAGATCACATTAAATTGCTGTGGCTTTTGTACAAATGTACTGATGATTACAGCTTAAAGAAAAAGGAGAATGCTGTGCAGGTGTTTAAATAGTTTCTATTGGAGTAGTAGTGCTGTAATGGCATAGTTCTACAAATCCTGTTTGTATCATGTTTAATATGTTCAGTTTTTCCCCTTGGTGGGAAATGAATATAAACGTATGTTGTGTTCTATGTTTGCACATAGAAATAAAGGCAAATACAGGTGTTCTGTTGCTGACCTGCCACTTAAGTGTAAGTTTTTGCCTTTCATTCATGTGGAGGAAGTGTTCATTGGAGGTCCTTTGAATCAGCACAGTGGAAGACAAAAGCTTTCTAAAGTAGTTAGTTGTGCTGTTGATCTGACCTGGGCAACACGCAGGAGAGACCATGCACGTTTTTTTTCTCTGCAGTAGGACAGGACTACAAGAGTATACATCTTGTTTATGTGAGTTTATATCTAAAGTGCACAGCTATGTATGAATGTATGCATCAGTGATTACTACACTCGTAATCAAACAATTAGCAGTTCAGTTGATAATTTTTTTTGGCTATTTTCATTTTCAAATCTAAGGTCCCTCACTCTCATGAATTTTTGACAATTTGTGTCTATACTTAGCTAGAACTGGAAGGAGTAGAGTTTAAGGCAAGGGCAGTTCACTTCACTCTTAATGACATTGGCTCCCAAGATCCTAAAAGTCCTTTTCACTTCAAACAGACTCCAGATATATGTTATCTCTTATATGTCTCTTGCTTTGTGAAAGGGTTAGATACCTTTTCACCACAACTCTTAGTTTCTTTGTATTTTTAGTCAGCAAAGTGAGGATAAGCCAAATAAATAAAAGCTAGAAGTGTCCTCCATGATTCTCAGTGTATCAGTATATCATTTCAGAGCATCTAATATAGTCCATTTAAAATGTTATGATCCCATGTTATTACTCTCTGCAGTTGTCTGCTTTCAATGATATTTGATACAGTATTTAGTTGTAATTTAATGTTAGATTCTGGACCAGAATTCTTTATTTCACAGCTAGATCCTGAGCCTTAGAAATCTGGTATCACCCTGTGTTGTGAGGAGATTGGAGGAAAAAGTCTACTGAGTCATTTGTCTCTCTGAAATTTATTATTATGTTAGCATTTGTTTGCAGCTTAAGTGTTGTTTTAATGCGACGTTACTGAAACAACGCACATCTGGTGTGCATCTTCAGTTTGAGAGAGAAGCTTGGCAGATGATAGGAGCACTGTCAGGACAAATGTTATCTTGGACAATGTTGAACAGGCTCCCTCCTTTAGCTCAGAATGTATTGTTACCCTTAAAGTTAAAGTAACTTGAGAGAGGCAGTGAGTTACAAGCACTGCAGCTGACATCTGAGCTTTGCTTTCAAACAGTTCTTTACCTTGTACTTGCCCTCTTGAATCACTGCCTCTGAATGAGGCTGAGAGATTGTGGCTTATGTCCAGATATCATTTCCTATCCTGGTCACCTGTGATAAGAATCACTGGCAAAATGGCAGGTTCTTGTCATTCTGGTCCATTAGTCGTGCTAAATTGAATTTGATTTAGAGGGCAGGATGATTGTGGCAAGGTAATCAAAAATGAGGTTCCGTTTGGCATTGTCTGCAAAGTGCCTGAAAGAAGCTCAATTACAAGTCCTCACCATATTCTAACAGAGTCCAGCGCTCCCGGCCCTGCTGACTGAACCTCACGGGGAGAGTGCCTATTTTATACAGTGACAAATAGGAAAAGAAATGAAGTTAATCCTATGGGCCCACACAGCACTGATATGGGTTCAGGAAAAAGTCTTACACAAAATAACTACAGTGTATTTTCAGGAACAACTTTCCTCAACAGTTTGTTGCACCCTTAATGGAAATATATTGCGGTTTGCTAATCCTGGAAAAATGTAAAACTGGAAAAACATTTTTTCTTTTCTTTTCGAAGAGTGTGACTGTTTCACATTACTTTTCTTTTTGCCTCTTGATTATTGGGAAAAGTAAAGCTGGCATGATGAAAGATGAACATAATGCTAAGAGCAGTAAAAGTCCTTCAGTTGTTATGACAGTGGTTGCATTACATTCTAATGGCCCATGGGATAGTATGTATTTTTAGCAGCCTTCTTAGTATTTGATTTTATTGGATCTGCCACTTAACTTTGATAGTCAGCTTAAAGGATTATAGGGGTAGTCATCAAAAACATAAAAGCTCTTAAAGGCTCAATAACAAACGTTTTGACTACACATCAGCACCTTCAGTATTAACTCAGTCTCTGCTCCAGTACTCACAGACCTGACACAAGATTCCTCACTCGTTGTCAAGAGATAAATCACATGTTTATAAAGCACATTTTTGCTAATGTGTCCTTTGAGGAGGGGTTATAGACTGCCTTCCGATAAACAGGTTAGTGACTAAATGGGTGTGTGAGATGTTAGAAATAATGTCAGGTTTTTTATATAAGTAATGTCAGGTTTATGTGTGTGATGTAGGTACTTTGTGAGGGAAAGCCTTTAGGAAAATGTGCTAATATGTGCAGGAACTTTAATATAAAACAGGATGGTGGTTGGCTCAGCAGGGAGGAATTTTCTTTGGCCTCAGTCCTCACGTTTGCTTTTAAATTTTCCATTGTCTAGAAGTATGTCAGCACATGAATTGTTCATAAATGATTTTCATAATTTACCCAAGTTACCTGATTTGTTCACTGCTCTTTTATTTTTATTTTTATTATTTGCAAGTCAAATCCAGCTTGAGTCTCAAGAATTTTGTCTCAGGAATTGTGGCATAAAAGTGTACACTTCACAAACCAAGTACAAATAGCATTCCTTCATTTGGTAATTAATACTGTCAACTGTAAGGTAATTACAAGAGTGGCATAGTCAGTGGTTACAGGGCAAGGACAGTGCAAGATTTTTCTCTCTGATGCAATACTGATTCTGGAGTCTTCCATCCTAAGAAACACTATGTGTATGATGACTGATGTTTTAACACAACTTGGTGTATCATAAGCTGCATGACTTTTGCAAATATTGACACAACCTGTGACTCCTAAACATCTGAATGTGTGTTGTTTAGTTGTAGTCTGTGATTAGAATGACATTATTGGACGCTGTTAAGCAGAGGTTTCTATATCTGCTTCAAGTAAAAATTTAAAGGAGCTCCAGACAGTGATTGTCTTTTTTTTCTCTCTGAAGGCTTCTGATAATGCACAAGTAATTAATTTAGAAACACTCCATCAGTATGCTTGCGTGACTGTATAAGGCTTGTGTTGAATGCTGAAGAGATTGAGTTAGGCGTGGCTTTGTTTCAAGCATGCTTTTAATTTATTGCTTCCTGGCTACTAGATTGATGTCAATCTATTAAAAAAAAACTTCACTTATCGCTTAAATGCTTTTAATTAGCAATACCTGCACACTGGTCTTATTAGATGCTTTGTTGAACCCACTAGTCAGCTAAATAACTCTTCACACTGACATAATGTGTGCATGTAAGCCTACCACTGGGACCAGTCAAGAAGAAACACCACGCAAATAGGCACAGTAAGACGTAATGTGTTTTGACTGTGCAAGCATAATTTTTAGGAGCATATTGTTGCCATAAAGACTGGGACTTAAGTCAAAGCCAAATATCGGCAATATATCGGCGGAAACGATATCTCATTTTGGCTGTACTACACAGCAGGGCTGTGAGTGATGGATCCCTTAAGACTGCGATCCATTGAATAGTCTCTATTAACTGCCATTGGCAGCCCTTTTATGATATGTACTCCCAGTAGATTTAGGGTTTAGCATGTTAGCCTGCTTTAAAACAAAAAAAAACAAAACAAAACAAAAAACAGCTCATTGTTGCATCTCTCATTGTAAAATCATGGAAGCTAATGAGACGCGGAGAAGGATGGCCTTAAAGCGAGGGCTTTTTTTGTTTGTTTGTTTTTTTGCTCTTGATGAGTTGTTGTGGACAAGTGATGTACTCTAATCACCACTGCTTTATGCCTCAGCGATAGGAATTCATGCTTGCGTGATCATATCAGCTACCCAGAACACGTGAAATTGTAGGTTTTTTTTAAACTGTGGCGGAGAGTTCTGTTGAAATCCTTGTTTCGACACATATCAGCAGACAGTTGATGTTTCCTTGTGAAAAATGTGGTCCAGCCTGTACACGTATTCACGGCTTTCCTTTGCTTCGCTTCAGCTTGTGAAGGAGCCTCAAAAATCTCAATATTAAGTTGATATACTGTTCAAACACCATGGAAATAGGACCCAACTAAAGAAATTCTTGAGAGCAAAGGCTTCTTTTATATCCAAGAATGAGATGTGAAAACAATCAGAACAACTATAGTCTGTAGGCAGACCAGTGCATAAGTAAACTTGGGAATACAGCTCCTCTAAATGATTGTTCTCACTCAAGAAGTATCCTGCACCATAAGTAAAACCAAGTCTAGCATAGTCTCAAAGATCAAAACAGTTCTCTCATGCTGATAGCATTGCCTTCATATCATATCCTCAGCACAGAAAAAGTCCTGTGGCAGCAAACCAGCTGATGATGTGTAAGATTTAATCGCTCGAGGGGAATTCTGGAGTTAGTGTCATGGCACAGTCGTCTTCGTTTTTTTTCAAGTTTTCAACAGATTTTCAAACATTTTTCCCCCCTTCTCCCAAAGTAGGCTACATGAAAGCTCTTGCATGCCCAGGGTAGTGTTAAGAAATATTGAGCCAATAGGATTATACATATGACAGAATTGTTTGCAGCACAGATGGCCCTTTGTCAAATAACAGTTGTGATGTATGTGGTCTCTTGCCACATCAAACTTCCCTTATCTCCATTTGTCCTGTACTTATCAGAAAGAGGTCTTAAGGAAGATAAGGGATTCGTTGACAATTTGTTTCTTTTCGCTTGTACGGCTGAGGAATGAGTTTGGCCTCTTGAACTCCTAACTTGAGCTTTAGCAGGTCTTGGGTTACAAAGCCAATAATTCATTTAATTGCTAGCCCGAAAGTGCCATTTTAAAAGATTGTTACAGCAAGGAGCACATCACAGTCTAAAAGTAAACAGTGATTTTTAGCTTCGTAGGAAAAGCACTGATAAAATTATGGCGTGTCAGTAATAAAATTGCTGGAAGATTTTTTTTCTTGTTTGTTTAAATTGTCCCAGTTAGTCAATTCTAACTCTCTTAGTTGCACACAAATGATTTCCCTGGTTCTTTGTAATTTAATACGGTTTGTGAATATCAGAGCATTGGTTGTAAAATCTCACTTTGTGCCCAAATCCACATTTAAACAACCGGTCAGTAGATTTGAGATCCAACTTCATCCTCACCTTGTGTATGTAGTTCTGTCTGACTGAGAAATACTGGTTGAGTTCACTGCGCCTGCTACCTGCCTGCTCATTTACACTAAAGTATTAAGTAATCAAAATGACATGGTGTTTAGAGGCTCATTCCGCTCCTCAGTCTCGAACAGTTAAATTGAAAACGTGTTCTTACTCCGTCCCGTGCCCGTCGACTGAACCCGGGGTCTGACAGAAGAGTGAAATGAGATGTTAGACGTTCAGAGGGAGAGAAAAGACGTGGACAAGGGTAAGTCTGCTGTCTTCAGCTCGGCCCTGACAAGCCTGTCTGCTAATGGACTTCTAGTGTTTTATATTATGAATAAGCTCTGCAAGACCATCAATAATATCTTGTGAGGAGAATGTCACACTGCTCCAGTTTCCAGCCATTCTTAGCCTGCCCAAAATACATCTGGAATGTTCTGTAGCTGGCAGGTGTGTGGTGTACGTCACACCACCCATCATTTTGGTCATGGAGTCAGAACCTTATAATTACTTCAGAGCTTTTCCCATGGGCTTTGAATGAGTGTGGACACTCAACTGGACTGGACAAGGTTAGGAGGGATTAAAAAAAAAAAAAGAAAAAAAAAAACTACTGTCAGATTGTTAGAGTGGAATGGAGGACAGAGGTGGATTTTGCAAAAACCTTTTCAGGGCATTTAATTTGAATAGTCAATTTTGTGAGCTATTCATGGAGGAAGAAAAAGAGAGAAAACAACAATAATGATTTGATGATTACTGGCCCTAGAATGCTGTGCGGTGAAATCAGAACCACGTGAAATGTACAGTCATTTGTAAGATAATTTCATTGGAATTGAACCCCGGTGAAATGTTGAGTCTCTAATTTGTTATTTGACTTATTCAATGTACTCATTTGGGACCTAGCCAAAATAATTGCCCTCTGAATGAGTGTTACGTTCAATTGAAGTATATTAATACAAGTCATTTTCATTCTCTGGGCACTTTTCTGTAGTGGGCTATGTGATTTCTGGACAGTTATCTTAGATTGTATTTTCCATTATTTTCACTCCCAGCACACCAGTTTCAGACCAACAGGCTAGTATATGTGTGGCTGATATTGGCGACTGTCTTGCTTAAGAATTTGTGTCAGTTCACAGAAGTAAAAACACATAGCAACTAATTGCATTTGACAGTTGGATGATCAGTTGCTTTTTAAATTTGTCTGAGGACTCCTGCAGTGTTGACACATGAGAGTAAAATAATGTCTGTCAGAATGAATGTTGTTTCTCCTGATTAAATGCTAGCACCAAACCAGGCTGGTTGTGAAGTACACGTTTGAAATGAGACAAGGGCTGCCTTGTTTGGGAAGATCATTTCGCTTCCAGGCCATTAGCATCGTCACTTTGTCTCCTCGAAGATGACTCACTGCGTGTAAGCCATTCGGGAGACGTTCCCGTGTTATTCCGTGCCTCGATTACAGAACCTAAACCTCTATCTTGGGATCAGAGAACCAGGCAGTGAGAATGACTGCGCTTGGAGGAAACAGCTCCAATGAGCACAGGCTTGCCTGCCCCTTTCCCCCTCCCCCGCAAAGCCATTTGTTTCTCCCTTCCCCCACTCCGCAGCCCTGGACTCAAATGTGTGGAGGAGGAGAGGATCTGTGCTCAGCCACACAACAGAGGTGTAGATCAAATGGGACCTTTGCTTTGACTGTGGTTGAGAAATATGTGGGGTTTTTTTTTTTTCTCTTCGTATAAATCGTACCTGACTCCACATGTATGTGAAGTATGTTGCTCACGATGTTTGAATATGTGGCCCACTTTCTAATGTAATGATTACTGCATATTTTTTTTTTGCTGTGGTTAGATTTGTGTGTGTATGTGTGTGTGTGTGTGTTCGCGTGCATGTGTTTGTGTCTTTGTGTGTGTGTGTGTGGGGTGGTGATCTTGAGGTTTATCAAGAATTGTTTTTAAGGCGTCTTCATTCTCACTATTGAATCTTTGCTTGAGAGAGACATTTTCCCTCGTAACGGGACCGCACAGATGGTTTAATTTTATTTTCTAAATATCTCTACAAAGATCATCACAGTTGAGTTAATGAAGGCTAGTTCACAGGAACTACAAAGATAGGAAAGCGTGGGGGATTTTTTTGAAATTCAGAATTGGTCATGTTTGCATTCTGACTACTCTGTGTCTGATGTATGTGATGGTTAAAACAGAGGACAGAATGAAAAGTGATATTATTAGTTCCCTTCCAACACAAATACCAGAGCGTAACGGTTGAAGCCAGGGCTGTTGTGACTTTGGCTTCTTTAGCCATCCCTTTCTCCCTGTCCTCCAGCAGTAATTCTAGTGTATTGAGAAAATTCAGCAGCCAGGATGTGTTTTACTCTCTAAGGTAAATAGCAGGGGTGCTGCTTTTCTGAAACACCGTGGATAATGACTTCAAAATTTTAAAGTGGAAACCTAACACTTTGTTTTTCACAGACATAGCATTTTTTGAACATGTAATTTCCTTCATATTCTGACAATGGATGCAAGAATAGACAGTCAGTTCCACTGGATGCTGGATGTGCACATTTTGAAGCTAGTATTATATGTTATATATGTAACAAACATAAACAACCAGCAAACAGGTTAGAGCGACAGAGCTGTCACTGATTACCATACAGGGCAGATCTTTTTCATAGGAAATATATCAATAACATCCTGTTCTTAAAAGAAAATAGTGGGTGTAACACTAAAATGGCCCTTTCTTCATATGTGTAAACCGTAGCTTACACTTGAAGAGTGAAGTTGAGTAAAATCTCACCTTTATTTTAAGACTAAGAGGCTTTTTTTGCATAACCACAGCAGTTCCCTCTGCCCACAAATGATGACGATCACGCTTTCCTCCCTCTGCTCTCCATTTTCATTGTTCTGCTCTGATTGTCTGCTGCAGTGATCTGTATTTAATTTGCACCTGGTTAACCTAGATCAGTTTGTGGAAGACAGTTTAACCTCGGTCCTGATTTAAGGAGGACACTCGACAGGGACCAAGGCAGAAAACGTAAGTGTTGGCTTTAGAGGGGCTTTTCTTTTTAGCAATTTGCACACTGAATTTAAACTTTTATCAGCACATTATGCTGAAATATGATGTGTTGGACACTGAAGCAGAGATAATCGACCCCTGTCTTCTGACATGTTATTCTTCTCTCCACCACAAATTGCTTTTTTTTTTTTTTTTTTTTGTGGAATTTACTCTTTTGCCTCAGATTGAACGTGAAAGTGATAGATTGGCTTTAGTCGTTCATTGATGTCAACAGTACTTTTCCACCCCCTGGTAAATTCCCCATGGGGAAGGCAATTACATGCTTCCTCTGAACTGGGTCACAGTGCGGCGAGGGTGGGGTGACTCAAACAATGCCTGGTGGGAGGTCATCAACAAATGCAGACCTCTTCCTGTTTGTTGCTTATGGATACCTGGTTCTTACACAGCCATCATCTTTGAAGTTCACTTAGCATAAGCGGCTGAATCATTTCTTTTTCACTGGATAATATGTATGGTCTCCAAGTCTGTTATGTTTGTGGGGAAACATTTTTATTGAGATCAAATAGGACCTTACTGACTATCAGATGGGACCGTTTGTTTTTATTGAAACAGAAAAATCATGCTGTTTTTTTTGTTTGTTTGGTTTTTTTGTCCAGCATTAGCTACCATGTGAGATTTTTATTTCCTCCTCGTTTACTGCAGTCTGATGTGGGTTTTTCGTCATGAGAGACACTGAGTGGGTGAGGGTGGTAGCTGCTGAGAGAAGAGGCTTTCTTCATGCCATCTCGGCTGACTTAGCCTCTCCCCCGAGCACTGTCAGCTTTAACCAGAAGCTGTCTTGTTGGTTTGGATGTCTTACTCTGTCTTCTTTGCCGCTTGCAAAACACTATGTGTATGTCTCAAAGCGAATCTGCATTGAGAAGCTAGGGATTCCTGAAAGACGTTGAAAATTCTGAATTCAAGTGGTAAATGAAAATCCAGTAAAATAGATGTTCTGCCTCTATTTTCACTGAACAGATTGGTTGAAATTTTGAGTAATATTTGACTAATTTGGCATCCTTCCCTTTGTTTTAATCTTGAGTGTTTTTTTTTTATTGAATACAAATGAATAAAAAAATAAGATGGATGTATAAATATCATCACCACTTCAAGTTCTGCTCTTCTGACAGAACATATGAGTGGAGCACATGGAATAGCCTACCTGGACAAACACAGACAATTACAAGTTTCCAAATAACACTCGTTTCTTTTGACAGAATGTGTTTGCATTGTTTGCACACTGCATCAGAAACTGTGATTTTTAACAGTGACTGTACTGAATGCTCACACTTGAGCTCACTGAGCCTGTACAGCAGCCAGGAAGCATTTCTACAAAAATTGAACTGTAGATGTGGTGTTAGGGAATAAAAAGGACCAAGCAGCGAAAATATTAATGATCTACTATTGATGACTTGAAGCTACTGCAGTATGGCCACTGTTAACTTCAACTGGACATCAGTTTGAACTTTGCATGGCTTGAACTAGTGTTAATTTGAGTATGTTTATGTAGTGAGATCTTGGTAGCATTAGTCAAGTTAAAATCTGTCTTTACCATCCTGGTCAAAGAATGAGCTGTAAGTAACATGGTATCACACCTCATTAAAAAAATGTGGAGAGTTTGGGCTGTTGTAAACAGTCTTCAGTTAAATATCAGAATGAATGTAATTAGCCTGTAGTAAAATTTGTGTTCTTAATTTGAAGTCGTCATCAAACTTACTTCACAGACTTGTTTTTCTCTGTGACATCTGTCAGAGAATGTCTTACGAGACAAAAGCTTTGCACCTTTGTAGGTAGCGTTTGTAATTACAGCAGACCTTAGTGACTTTCTGTGAGATTAGCTGACAAGTGTCAACTCGTGGCAGATTGGAAGTCATCGTATTGCTAAAGGGGCCTGCTTCAATTTCAGTGATCACTTGTTTAGTATGTCACTGTTACATTACTGTGTTTGTAGAATAATAGTATTGTGTGGATTTGCTGTGGTGTCTTGTGCATTGCAAGCAGAAGCGTGTTACATCTACCTAACCATTTATCAACTCTTTTTCCTTTGTGGCTTGTGGAATGGATGGGCTGACTGGTTTGTGGAAATTTTCTGTCATACATGTAAAAGATTAAACAATGAATGTGATTTTTTTTTTTCAGTTAGATGTAGCTGAATGCACTTCAAAGGGTGCTTATTAATGAGCTCTGTTTGCTTTGGCAGCCCTGGGTGGTATGATGCTCACTTTTACGTCTATGTTATCATAGACATTGTTGCTATGTTGCAACTAGCAGACTGCCTTGACAAGTTGTGAAACATTGCCTTGTGTTCTTCCACATTTCCTTGTATGTTTGTCCTAAAAGGATATACAGACTGTCGCACATAATTCATACAGAACCTGCATCATGAAGGAGGTAAACACAGGATTTCTGTACTTCTGTTGACATGCCTATGTGTGAACAAATGCTGCAATAGATGCATATATATATGTGTACCCATATTAACTCAGACTGATGTGTTCTGTCTTCAGTAATGTACCCCATTGGCAAATTTGAAGACAGATGTTTTTACATCTCTTTGAAGCTTGTTCTACCCTTCAGAGTAGCTGGAATATTGTTTATTGTTGCCATGCCAACATCATTGAATAATGAAAAAACCCATTATTAATGAAGTCTTTTTCCAGTGTTAAAATGTGAAGGTGGCTGTTGAGTCATAGGTGACAAAGGTATCACCTTAATCATCTTGTCACCTTTTAGATGATTTTGTCAGTGGTTTGCTTTTTTTAATGTATTCATTAACTGAGCTCTCTCCACTGATTTGTTTAATGCATACACTTAGGAAGAGTATCCTATATGCAGGTGTCTGCTCATCAGATAGCAGGTTTTGCATGTGTTTGCTTTTAATATTAAATTAGTTTTGCTTTAAACATTAGACAATATTTGCCTGTCAGAACTTGCATAATATACGTGTTGATACTGTTAAACTTGCTTGTTGAGTAATCACTGCTCCAGATAAACAACCAGTGCACAATGAAACAATAATACAAAGATTTTGTCAAATTCTTACAGAAGCTAATTGAGTATTAGACAAACAGATCATATCTAGACCCAGTGGATACCTAATGTAAATGTGACTACACAGTTAAGAATAGCCTAATAATATAAAAATATCCTGGCTTTTCTGCATTTTCATTAAAAGCTAGGGGGGCTCCCCCGAGAAAATTTTGTGTTATGCATTTTGCTATAATTTTGAACCATTAACAACACAAATTACAATGGAAATTGCAATGATCACATAAAATAGGGTTTTCAGAAATCATAATTAATCTTTTGAAAGTAATAGTAAAGAAACAATGTTTAAAATGAACAATACACACAGTAACAATGTATAAAGTGAACAATACACAGTAATTGAAAAAATTAGATAGCCAGGTAAAATTCTGAAAAAATTTTCACATCTTTTATCAAGGGAGTTAGGCAAATTGCTTTCATGTGGATGAATGCATCATTGATAGCTGACAAGCCAGTAACTTTGTTTATGAGTCCATGGTCTGGAGATTTAATCATTTTTATCTACTTTTTTTTTTTTTTTTTTTTTTTGAAAGCATTCACATTTTCTTTGTTCAGCTAAAATAATAGGCTACTAGTAGGAACCAGTTAGACTGAATGTCTGTGTTGAGTGTCTATACTGAGAGTCAAGCAAAGCGATGCACTAGGAAGTACATGCTGTTTTTTTTTTCTTCTTCAAAGGTTAACAAAGTAACTCATAACATACATCTTTAGCCCCCCATGAAGGGTGACCTAAGATGAAGTTCATTCCTCAGTTATTTATCTGTGTACTTGGGCCTACACCTTAAAATTGACCTAGGGCCTACAACTCTAAGACACTACTTTTAACAGCCCAGTGCCAGCCAGAGGAGAATAGGTTCCCTGTTTTGATCCCTGTCTCCTCTAAAGGTTTCCTCCAATGTTAGACAGATCGTCTAGGAAAGAAGCTTGTTGGAGTTATTAGGCCTTGTATTCTTTAAAGCTGCTTCATGCCAATATCCACTGGACTAAGAACTGAATATACAAAATGGAGTTGAATCAGATAGTTACTAGATTGTCAGTTTACGTTCATAACCTTATTGAGCTTAATATAAACATTGTCAGTGCTCTCAGACATGCATTTGCTTCCAAGATGCATTTATTTTTGCTTATAGATGGTAACTAGGTGATTATAGCCAACAGTGCTTCTGGCCTGAGTGGGTGTCCATACAAACGCAATTTGCAGGTGGGAAGCCATTGGAGGGTCGAATCCCCGTCTCTATTACAGGGAATTCTGTTGATTTGTCAGGATGTTTGATTAACAGTGGGTGTACCTGGATAGCATTGCATGAAGTTACATGTGCGTTACGGCTTCTCAGAGAAACCCTGAGTGGTCAGGTGGAAAGAAGCAGTCGGTGATTCCACTTGTATGTGAGGGGACACAACCTCTGTAAGCATGGGGTTGGGTGAGGTTAAATAGGGTGAAAACGGGGGAAAATGCTATGAATACACTTATGAACTCCACTTATTGCATAGTCACATCTAAAAACATGCATGTTGCTTATGTTGTGTTCTCTGTATAGTTAATATATAGTATAGCTAATTTGGTACAAAAAAGTTATCAAAGCTGTAAACACCAATACTGATCAACCAGTCAAAGCCAAATAGTGGCCCGTATTGGTTTAGCCCTAATTATTTATTTTTTGTTCATCTAAATTGTGCATGCTGATGATGTTCATGACTACATGGCACTATATGCACACGCCCTTTTGTTTGGTTAGTATTTGTCGTCTTCTTCCTCTGGGCTATAACTTCCTAACGTATGGCTAACTTTTTATGAAAATGCTGGTCTCAAGTAGAAGCATCCGAATTTGCGATGCCAAATATAACCCCAACAGGCCTCTTACTGATACTATCAGAATGCACCCGGAATTCCTGCTTCACTGTTATTACAGCTCATGAAAGAGCTGTTTCACCAAAAGAAACGGAATAATCAGGTATTTTTTTTGTTTGCCTCACATTTTTTCAGCAGAATGTTTAGACAGGGAGTCAGCAGGAAAAGTGTTTTGATGTTTTGCAAGCTGTTAGGCTGCTTTCTATAATAGTGCTGGGAGATGTAATGTCATATCGTCAATAATACTGAATACCCTTTGTCCACAATGCCTCAGAGGGCCTCATTGACTATACACAATATTGTACTATATAGTGCTGAGTGGACATATCTGGATGGAGGCAAGTAGCCTGTAACAAAGGTGTCTGGTATGCAGTATCACTGAAGTTTAATACCTATAGAATCATTAAAAAAATGAATGGGAAGAAACTAAGTATGTTTCGATGACACAAGCTGTCAGTAAGGTCCTTATTTTGTTTTACAAAAATGCTGAATGGAACACACATTTGTGATAAAGAATTGGATTGAAAATAACTGATGCTTGTTACCTCGGCGGTCTGTTAAGTCTAGTCTCTCAGCTATTTTTGGTTAAACCTGAATTTTAAAACAGTCATGGAAATAGCTGGCTTATGAACTTTGACCTCACAAACCTTGTTCCTTTACACATTCTAAAGAAAACTGTGAAATATTATATATATAATTTTTTTCCAGAACGTCTGACGATATCAAGCTCGTATATTTGGCCATATACCTCACCCATTTTGTAATTATACATGGGAAATCCATGGTTTATTTATATATATATTTATTTATTTGTTGTACTTACACCGAGACCATTTCTTTTTAGAGTGTAACAAAAGCTCATGCCATTGTCACTTGCTCAGAACCAGATACTTAAGACTTGATGAAGACTTGTAATGCATGTTCCTATATGGTCTTCACTGGCTGTAGGTTGAGTTTTATGACATTAAGATATTGGTCTGTCCTGGTCATTTATTTCAGGTTAACGAGTCATAGATTTCAGATATTTCTGTTTCACAGCCATCTGAGCTCTGAATTTGATAGATCTGTAAACTTCCACAAGATTCTACTGACACATTTAACACTGTCTATAAGATGTTGGGTTTTATAGCAGGACTGTCTCTCTGCTGTTCAGTTCTTAAAGGCTAGAGCACAGTGAATGTGTGCTGCTGCTGTAAGGGAAGAGACCAGAACATTAGTGATTTAACTAACCAGAGCAAAGGGTATGGTCTTATCTGCTTAGTAAGTTTTTTCCTCTTGTCAGTGTTGATACAACACATTCCTCTGTTCACCCCTTGGCACTGCAGCTGCTCACACTCTCTTAATAGACTTCTGAACTTTCACAGTCTAGATAGTATTCCATGTCTGTCCGCAGGATAGTTACCATTCACTACCCTGCCTCAATCTGTAACTGCAGTCCCATCTGATTTCAAGAAATTGTATGTTATTTAAAAGCATCCTAATAAATTGCCTGTTAAAGGTGCTGAGTGGATACTCGGCAGTCATTGTGAACTTTCACGTTGATTGATGAGTACACACGCTGAGCCAAGAAAGTTTCAGAATGATGGTAATAGATGTCATTTAGCATTCCCAGGGTGTCTGCTTATAACTGGATGTGGAAATAAAAGCCCACGGATAACAACAAATTCAACAGCTGACCTGCTAAAAATACTGACTGACTGCCAAGAACAAACACACCTACGAGGCAGAGACTGTATTTCACAAGAGTGCAGAGATTCTGCAGAAGATGGAAGCAGCTGCAGGCAATCCTGTGAATGTTTCCACAGCACATCGATTGTGGCATTGCTCAGGTTTTCATTAAGGTGCTACAACCCACAAACCACAAATATACAAAAGCTAATGCAGGCCCTCCATTTGTATGGGTCAAACCTAATAAATCCTAGGTTGTGGAGGAGTTGTAGGTGGTCCTGTGGAGAAGCAAGGCGTTCTACACACTTTTCTCATATGGAAAAGATGTTTACAAATAGACTAGGTGGTGTCTGTGGAATGGTTCTAACCTGGATGTACTATTCCTACACAAATGGAATTGGTCAAGGGACGAAGTGCATATCAATGCATACAACTGTTTCCGTCACAGGAAGCATCGCTGTTAGTTTGTGCCTGTTAGCTGTCCACACTTAACCTTCTTTAAACATCAGAAAGTGCAGTTTAAGGAAAAGTAGTATTTGGAATGACCGGCTATCAAGTACTGTGTTGCTTTAGATGCTTCAGGCATCAATGTACTGTTGTGTCATCTGGTCATGGGGAGATTAGCTACAGTAATACTGGCTAGCACGGGAAGATTAGCTGGACTTACACTGGCTACGGACAGCTGGCTATCATTTTACACTCCTACATGTGGAGGTTTTTTTTTTCCCCCTCTTTGTCTCAAAACCATATGGTTTGATGTGGTATGAAAGTAGATTAAAGGTGTCAGCAAGAAATGCAATGGAACACGAAGAAGAATATCCTTAAGTACATTGTTTGTGGTTTTTGCATTCAGCTTGCAAAGCATTGATGTTTAATGCAAAATTCAGGCTGTCGTTTGACAGGTGGCTTTTACCAGTAGCCCATTTCCACTGATGTGGTGCCAGTGCCTAATCTAGAACCAGTTCCATGTACTTCCACAGAAAAAAGACTAGTGCTGGTGCCAAAAGGCTGGCGCTGGCACAGCTCCCCAAAATAGCTGGTCCAAAAGTTAGAGCCGCTGACATCAGTGGCTATGCAAATGAGAACCACACGAGAACCAGTCAGTTCAGCGTGTGATGTGTTTGGTATGTGACGTTCTCTAGAGGGGTGGGAGTACCTAAAAGAGTCTGACCAAGATGGCGGAGGCTAAAAGCTACATGTAGCATGAAAATATGTAGGTGATTAAAAGATGTATGCGCAACCGTTTGTGTCTACATCAACACGGGGTGTTTACCCGTTATATGAACATAGTCGGGGCCAGAGCGATAGAAAAAAACTCTCTCGATGGCTCTGGTCGGGGCAAATAGACCACTGTAGACCTTCCTTTAAGCACTCGAACTTTTGAGCTAGGTGACAGGCGTACTGTTTTCGTGAAGTTCGTCCTCAAAACGAAAAGTGGTAGGGCAAAATTCGCAAGGTGTTTCGCTGTGTGGAAGCCTCGCGTAAAAGTAAATTTATAAAGAACAAGCAGATGCATTCTGTCTGCCATGATCCCCCCCCCCCCCCCCCCGGGCGTGCCGAAACTTACCCCAACGTTCGCTACGTAACGTTCGTTTCTCAAACCTGTCAAAATGCGGGCCGGTTCTCAAAAGTTACCAAGGCAGAACTGGCTTGGCACTGGCACCGACACTGTCCTGGTGGAAAAGAGCTAAAACAGAATTGACCTGTTTCCTACCGTGATTTGTACGTAGAGTCCCAGTCCTTGTCCAGGATGTAGGGTTGGTAGCGGATATCCAGCAATTTATTATGTATAGCCTACGTCTTGAAACCAACAATAAATAACAGATTGGCCTCATCAAAACAGATGGCAGCTGGTTGTGGTTTTGTTTTTTGTGCCGATTATGAGTGCCTGAGATTCCAGGAGAAACCACATCTGAACTTGATGTCCTCTCTTGGGTGTGACCTAAATGCCAAGCTTTTCTACTGCAAGCTGTGCACTATGATTTTTTTTTTTCCGCAGCAACAGCTGGTGTATTTGTGGAGGATGGGTAAAGTTATTAAAGGTGATTTATTGAATTACGGTCATTTGGAAATCTGCTGAGGCCTAAACTGGCCCTTAAGGACTGAAACTCGCTACCCTTGGCTTCATTTAAGTGTTTAATTGATCCATAAGGTGTGCCAGGAAATAGAGCCCAGTGATTTAGGGGGCTGAGGCTACAGTTAGCTGCAGAGTTGTTTGGAAATATGTAGGAAAATCACGGTTTAGGTATGTGGGGAAATCCCATCTCCTCTTGCTTGTTGTTGCCAGGATCTAGCAGATGTAATGGCATTTATCAGAGTGTAAAGTGTTGACTGTCTTAATTCCCACTGACAACTGCTGGTGGTTATTTATGAACCTGTAAGTACAGTGTGTTGTCTACCGTCACATTGTCTCTTTTCGAGTCAGATTAATCTGTGCCTAAATTTCCCTTCTAATATCTGACCACAGATTCTTGAATGTGTTGTCTCTTTGAGTAAGGTTTCTGTCAGTTGAGTGCAACACTGTAGCAACGGTGCCCATAAGTAGACCAGATTCTAAGGTAAACGTCCAGTTGCCGCTTATGCTTTTAAAACACTGACAGTTTTGATTTAAGACATCCATTCTGTAATCTTATCCTTTTTTTCTTGCTTGTCTATTTTGACAGTTATCTCCTTGTAATTAAATTTTTACACAATTTGTCTGACAGTCATTTTAAACAAGTTTTTTTTTTTTTTTTTTTGAATACGTAGTGAAATCCAGAAAGTACATCAGTGGATGTCTTCTGTGGGTAGATTGAACAGAAGCTTTACATCCTGTCTGAAAGACCAGTGGTAAGATATATTCTGCTTTGTCCTGCCTTCTGAGAGCAAGTATCAACAACGTTACGCATTAGACAGAAAATTCTGTGTTAGCGCGGAAACCGAACTTTGTTTTTTTTTTCCACATGTTTGACATTTGAAAAAGCTTTGAGTTGGAAATTCACCGTCATCACAGCCACCACACTTAATGACACAATAAATCAATGTAGTTTTGAAAGCTTTTTATGCTGTTGTGGAGGATAAACATGTTTTGGTTGAAAAAATACATATATAAAAAATAAACATCACAGACCTTGCCTTCGTTGCTTTAATAGGCTAGCTAACTTGGAAATTAATGATAAAAATGGGATCACCTTTTAAATTAAGATGAACTTGATTACTGGATAATCAAAGAAATGGACTCTCCATCATCGTCTTTTCACTGGATGATACATGATGAATTTCCCAGTAACAGCTTTGTAATACTATACAGTCACAGCTTATTCTAAGAAATGTTTTTAAAAGAACACGTCCAAATAAGAGAGAATTTCTTTTATTTAATGTACCAGTTAACGTCCTTCACTTTGAGTGCTATTATTTTATCTAAGAAGCATTTCTACTCTTTCCTCTTGATGTTGATCTTAAGTGGGCTGAATTTTGTATTTGTTGCAAAAAAAGAAAAGAAAAAAACCCCCACAAAAACCCCAAGAAAGATCAGCAAAATATATGCAAACATGGTTATAACTACAACCTTAACACACCTTGTCACTGTTATATTTTCTGCAGTAGCCTGCTTGTTGTTTTTCTCTATCTTTACCTACTGTGAATTCTCACAGCAGTTGCCTGTCAGTTTGATTTGCATTAGAACAGATTAATGTCAAGTGTTTAAGTCAACCAAGATTGGGTGCCAGTCATGTGTGTGTGTGTCATTAGGCGTGTTATTAACACCACATCTTAGCTGTGTTCCTCTCTCAGAGGCGCACAGTGTTGGGTATTGGAAAAGGAAACTTGGATGCTTTGTTCTCTCAGAACTGGATAAAACACTTACCATCAGAAGCATTTTGCCCAAAATGTATTTTACTTCAGTCTGCTCCCACCGGCCTTGAAATGCCGGTTTAAGAAGGGTAATTGATGGCTATGAGCTTTTTAGACAGTATTTTGCCACAAGCTGTGAATTGCATACCACTTTGACTTTTTTTTAGTTGAGCAGCATACAAATACATTCTCACTGATGCCTGCACTCAGTGCCATCTCCATGTAGAATTCTGTCACTTGGACTCGAGGAACTTTTCTCTGTTTGTAACAAGCAGATTTGATAATTGTTTTCTTAACGCAGGCCAACAATAAACTTAATGAACAGACAAGTTCTTTCACTAAGCTGAGTAGGAGTATTTATGTGGGCACTTCTGAAAGGTTGTACAAGATCTCGTAGTTTAAAGATTCATACACAAAGACGACATTTATCGAGTTCCGTCTGTCCTCTCTAGAGAAAATTAGTTTTACATAATTGTGTAAATATCAAAGGGTGAACAAAGAATGCCTGTTAAAACGCAAAAATTCTAGTAAAAAAATGTCACTTCTAAAATCCCTTAAACAATTGGAGGGAAGAAATGATATTTGGGATATTACAGCTACTGATAATACATTGTTAGGGCTTCCAAGAAGCTGTTTGATCATTTGGAAAAGGAGTGATTGTTGAGGCATATTTGGCAAGAGCTTCAGTTATAAAGATTACTCAATTTGCTGATATTTAACAAGGATAACAAGGATCCAAGGTAGGCCTGTAACAATTGTTTCATAATTTTTGACGCGATCACGGTTTCTTTGGCAACTGCAGTAGAAACTTTTTCTTTTTTTTAAATGAGATGGGTCAAAGCATGGTCACGCTTTTTTTTTTTTGTCAAAGATGTTTCCAATGCCCACGTTCACTCTGTAGCGTGACGGAAAAGTACCTATCCTATCAGAGGACGCCCTGCCCATGTTGATTTACAGTTGCGAAATCAAGTTGGCTTTCGGACGTTAAAAATCCAAACTGAATTGGGCAGTGTCGTGAGAAGTGGTGTTGTACCTTTGAAAAATGCCCATAACGTTAAACTGCCACGTGTTTGGTTTTCACTGGAGTTTTCATTTTGTGTTGGTAAAGAGAAAAGTGCTTGACACTGTCCCATTGGTCCTGTCAAAATGTTGGAAGTCTTCAAGCCCAGCTGAGTTCAGCTAAACTACGACTGGACAGTCGGTCATTTTGGGAGGGATTAGATTGTCAGCCTGCTGTCAGCTACAGCATCAGTTCGACACCGGATCAGCAAAGGGACGGTAGCCTGTTATTGCATTATTTGGGTCACATAACAGTGAAATAACCAGAGGATGTATCCTGGAATTCATTCAAAACTTTAATTTGTTGTAGCAGCCTTCTCTGTAGAATTCCACACATCTAAAGGATCGATGCCAAAGTGCATGCTTTGGCGTAACCCTTTACTAAGGCAGTATATACTGGATTACTTTGACAGGTGTTTTTGTATTGCCTGCCTCCTTTTTTTTTTAAGTTGTTTAAAATGATGGTGGAACATTTCTATTCAGTAATCCTTGTTAGGGTGCATGCCCTGTCCTATTTGGGCCCTCCCAGAACATAACCGTTTGTTTCCTTTTTGCGATGCCCAACTCAACCACCAATACTGATGGGATCTAAATTCATGAACCCAGTGATGGTGCACAGAGTAATTAACCACTGCTCCACCCAAGCGCCCCCTAGCCACATATTAATGAAAAATCTGAACTATGCCGCATATTATCAATGTTTTAAGATTAACTTCATACATAATTTCATGAAGTTATCTGTTGGATCACTATCCTTGGTCTAAAGAGCACTGAAAGAGAGTAACATAAACCTGCTTGATTTGTGTCACATGCCATGCTGAAACTTACAAGGCTACAGACCTTTTGGTTGTACTGTTTGAATTGCTGGCATTGTGAAGCTGATGAGATTTTTTTCCAGTGCAATGCTCTCTTCTACAGCTGGAATGCAGTGATTGATAAAACATTCAGCCACAGCCAAGCTTACCAAATCTGTCAAGTGTGTCTTAAGGGAAGAGTGCGCCTGCTGTATTTCTCTTGAGAGTGGATTTCAGTGGAGCATTCTATGTCTCTGCCTTATTCAATATCTTCTTTTTTTTTCCTTATGTATTTTATAGCTGCACTCTCAACTGGAGCTGTCTGCAGTTCTGTATTGCATCCACCATCGCCATCACCACCACCTCCACCTTCACCTTTAGAAAAATCAATCTGGCACCTTGTCAGTCTTTCTTAAGTGTGGAGTTTTCTGAGGCTATAGGTGCAGAGAGAACATGTTTTCTCTTGGGCTGAGAATGGGTTGGAAATGATCTGCCATGGAGTCTGTAACAGCCTTCTCGTTCGCCTCCCCCACCTCACCCCACCCCCATCTGTCTCCCTCCCGAATTCGTGTTCTTGGTCGATGGAGTGTTGGGATGCAGCTTCCTCGTTTCAGTCACTCCTGCTCCTCTCTCTAAATCACTGGGCTGAATGAAAATCATACATGCGCAGTCTCTGTCCCCGTGTGTTATTCATATTGATATGTGGGATAGGGATTTAGATGAAAGCAGAGGGAAATGTTTCATTTCTGCCTCACTGGTCCTTATCTGAGAGCACAAGGTAATATCAAAGCACGCTGTCTCTCTCTCCTGCACCCCCCCCCCCCCCCCCCACCTACCTCTCTCTCTCTTTCTCTCTCTCCCTCCCTCTCTGCTTCACACTAGACTGAAGATTGGAGTGGAGTCCAGGTTTAGCTGCAGTAAAAGCTCTGGCATGGTGAGATCCTCTGGTTTTTCTCTGCACATGCTTGCTTGCACAGAAGGTTCACCTATTCGACAGGTCTGGCAGTCCACAGAGTCCAAACATTCTGTTTGGGGCTTGAATACCCTTGAAATGGTACATCGCGTGCCGGCGCAAATTGAAGTCCTGTTGCTTCTTCTTGTTCTTCTTCTTTTTTCTTTTTTTTTTTTTTTTCTTTTCTTTTTCCACTGGCACTCCTGACATTTTGCTGAGATGGAGTCTGGCTGACCTCTCAGGAGCTTGATTCACCGTCACCTGAAGCTCGCTGCAAAAAAATGTCTATTTCAGTCAGCGGCTCAAGCACACAATCCAATTACATGGGGCCCAGTCTCAGCATGGATCTCGGCTCGGAAAAAGCCTGGCCTCTAACCAGCAGGCACACAGAAATTGCTCGTTAGCAAGGCTCTGCTCATGTAATTGAAGTTCTTATTGAGTTGTTATTCTGCAGTGCTAAAATACCTCCCAAGGCTGCAGTGCCTCTAAGACTTCTTCTGGACTGGGTGCTTGAGACTGGGTCAGTTTTATTCATCCTCTCTGTAGTTACTTTGAAGACACATGAGGATGGGATCAGAGAGGAATTTTTCATTCTCTCCGCCTTGTAGCATAGGCACCGTGAAGACATTCTCAGCTTTCTTGAAAGGCTGATGACAGAATATGAGGTTACGGTCTCCCTCACGTCTGGTATGAGCCAATGTTTATCCGGGGAACAAACAAGATGTTTTTCATGTTGATTGATTTGATGTAACGATCAGAGACAAATGGTTCTGAAACTGTGTCAGATGGTTTCCATATGATTTCAGATATTTTGAAATGTTTAGTTCGTATCCCGAATTGATTGCTAAAATGTGATAAGCTGGATCATTATTGTTACACATTGGTTTTCTGAAGAATGTCTTCCAGGGCTTATGTGGTGAATGATCTTAGAGACCATTTGTTTGCATGCCAGAAGAACACTTAGTGTAGTGGAAAGCTGTCATATCTCTATCAGTACATATGGAGCGCTGCCATTGCAACGCTGAATTAGTGTGTGTTGCTCTGTAAAATGATCTTGCGTTTTATTCTGGAATACGTCTTTGATGCTGGCTAGGGATTGTGGAAATTAATGAACTGTGTAAATGATGCGCAGTCCAATTATTTTGATTTCTGTCCATGTCACCATACCCAGCTGCACTGTAGACTATATCTGGTGAATCTGGAATTTGCCTAATAATTATATTTCAGCTGCAACCCTATTAAACAGTGCATAGTTTCTTTGGTCTTGATGTGGATTTTTTTTTTTTTTAAGTGTCAGTACAGCTGAGTTTAGGGCATATCCATATGTGAGGTAAAAGGATCACCGATCAGGTTAATTTTACCAGGTCTTGTATATTGAGTTCCTCATTAGTCAGCATTCAAAATGCTGACAGCAGTCTTTCCCCAGCCCTTCAAAATGTCAGCTTCTCTGTGTAAACAATTTGTTTCAGAATTTTCATTGTCAACATGGAGGTATGCCTGCAGAGACCCATGGCTAAACAGTGCAGTTGCCACCTGAGAGAATCCTGGTGTGGGAATGACTTACTTTGTGTTTCCTGGTAAGGGCAGTACAGTGGGTCAAGCATGGATAGTGTTACAAATCCCCTCTCTGTGAGGTGGTGGGACGATTGGCAGTGGGGAATCCAAGCTCTGTTCAGATAGGACAGCTGTTCACCTCTCTCTCTCTCTCCCTCTCCATTTGTGAGCTAGCGGCGCTATCAAATTTCTCCGCACTTGGCGCTAACGCAGTCACTAGAGGTGGCCTCTGTTTGAATTGGCTGCTGGGCTAAACCTGAGACGTATGTTCATGACAGCCAGGAGCTGGTGACCATTTGGGAGCTGCCTGTCTCTCTTAATGAGCGCTGAATAATGCAGGCAGAGCTCCCTGGGTCCAGAGGGGGCTGAGGGCCTGTGCAGGACAGAGCAAGGGTGTGGGCGAGATCAGGCACATCGATGGGCAATCGATGGAAGAACTGACAGCCTGGGCTTGGAGTATGAGGAGGAGAGGTCGTCACTATCGCTCAGTGTGTCATCGTTTCAGAGAAGTGAGTATAAGATAAATCTCACCATCCCCTCAGAGGAGCTGCCTGCTCAGAGATATCTGTACTGCGCTGTATCCCTCAGAAAAAAGGGGGAAAAAAAAGACTAAACAGGCCAAAGAGGAAGATGAAAACACAAGAGTGAATCTTTCATCTGATGCACTGCGTAATTTAACCAAGGGGAAGTGGCTCTGTCTTACTCCCTCCCTCCACCGCTCAAAGCTCTTCAGAGAACTGTGATTCACACAGAGAGACTGTCACTTTTTTTTTTTCGCTTGCTCTCTCTTTCTCTCTCTCTCTCTCTCACACCATCACGCTTTTGAAACCTCATTCTTTATTAGAGCTCCTCAATTACTCTGCAGTGAAGGGGGAATTAAAAATGAAAGGTTGTGCTGCAGATGGAGGCGGAAAGCTCTCCACAATCAGGTCAGGGGGGCTCTCTTGTGTAATGGCACTTGTTTTCAGTTTTTATCTTTTTCCTTCTTTCATTGCTAGGTTGTGTATCTGTTCCCCCTCACCCTCCTCATTTTAAACCATCAAAGGAGGGGGGGGGGGCAGATGAAACCGAGACGAGCATCGATCGTTAGGGCTGCCATCTCGGCAAGGCCCTCTGCTTTATTTTCCTTACACGTTTTCTCATCAGGCTGAGGCGTCCGCTGCGGATGCCTGTGTTAATTAGGCCCGTGCAACAGAGGGAGGTGGGTGGGGGGGGGGGGGGGTCGTGGAGGCAAGCTACACAGCTCTACTGGCTCTTCTCCTCCACCACCTCCTCCTCCTCTGTGCTCTCCCACAGCTCACGGGCATGTGGCAGGGAAAACTAAATTAGTTTAGAGCTGTTATTTACAGCCCCTGGAAGGGCACCAGTAGCACCACACCAAGCTGCCGGGAGGGTTTATGTGCGGCTGTAATGAAGAGGACAACCTGTTCTGAAGCTATTGAATGTGCTTGCGGAGCGAGGGAAAGAGAGCATTTGTAGCTGTGCAATGATCTGTAGAGCCAGAAGCAACAAAACCGCTGTACCTGCTGACCGTGGGTGTTTTAAAGTGTGATCCAAGATGGTAAATGTTAGAGATGTTGAATGACGGGGTGACGAGGAGCGGACCATGATTTCCAATTAATCAAAAATTGGTGGTAGATTATTATTCTGTCTGAATGAATGGTTTTTTTAAGCAGTTGGTAGAAGGGCTTTGATGTGGCAAGGTCAACTGTGTGAAATGTGTGCGCTCCATATGTTCATGTTTGGCTCCTTTTAAAAACCCAGTTATATTCTAAACTCTCCAGGAATTCTCTGCTCGCTGAAAAAAAGGAAGATTTACCTTTGAATTAAAGAATAGAGATTGCTTTTGAACACTGACTTAAATAGACTTGCGAGCACTTTCCTTGAAATCACCTTAAACATTAGTATTTGTAATGAGCCTGAGGAAAGGAGCTGACAAACTGATGTGTGCTGAAAATACAGGGACAGATAAGGAGCTGAATTAATACGTATTTAATACTCTTGGTCAGGATGACTGTTGGTCTTTGTTCTGGTCTCTGAGCTAGGCTAATTGTGTTTGTCCTTCAGACCCTGACAGTTATATCGGGGTTTTTACTTCATCTAGAGATGATTTATTTTAAATATGGACGGATGGCCTCTCATGAATTTGAATGTTGCATGGGATGGTTGTCTTTTAATGTCATGATTTTTTTTTTTTTGGCCATTCAAAGACTGGTTTATTTACTGTAACAGAGGTAATTAGGCCTAACAACCATTCACAGCTTGCAGTGTGGCTCTCATTGAGTAAAGGTGAAAATTGCAACAACAAAATAAAAGGGAACTGTTTAGAAATCGCTGCCAAAGGCAGATGTTTCCAGCGCTGCAAAATCAGCAGGTTGAAGATTCAGGATTAACAGCAAATGATCATACCCTAATAGAGGCTCATCACGCTTCTGGTCCAGATTTACCACTTTTTTTTTACAGCCCAAGCTTGTTTCTGACCCATGCCAAAAGGTTAACATTACCATGGTTTTGGCTACTCCTTGCTCAGTATTTTGATCAAATTATGCACAATGTGTACAAGTGTAATATTTCATTGCTGATTAATTAGGGTTTGGTACGATCAATGATGTGTACTGCTGAATCATTCCCACGTCAGACTTAGACTTATTTATTTGTAATGCACAATATTTCATCCATTCTGGAGTTTGACAAATATTGTTAGATAAAGCATTGTTGTCACCCCAGTTAAGATGTTAAATGTTGTTTTGAGTGCACCGTTGTAACTGCACATCAGGACATTTTGACGCCTGTGATTACAAACAAATATTTCAGCTTTCTTGCTTTTATCAGTTGCTTTGGCTGGTTTTTTGCACATAGTGCTGGCCATATGAATGTGTTTAAGTCCCACTGTTAATTAGTGCTTTGATCTACGCAAAATCGTATTTATTAAGGTATTAGCCTAATCCTAACCGTTGGCACACAAAAAATACTGTGAAAAAGTTGTACTTAGAAGTGATTTCCATCTCCTGCTTATACCACTATTGCTAAGCCAGTGGTGTGCCAGTGAGGTTTACTCTGTTTAGATTGTTTTATTGTGTAAAAATTCCATTTAAAATGTTAAGTTTCACTTCAAAAAATGATAATTGATAATAGTCTTACTAGCTCCTACATCTAACTAAATAGAACATTTCTTACCAATAGTCTTCATGGTCCTATCTTTTTTTCCCTCATGGTCCTATCTTTTTGTCTTCATTGTCTTTTTTTCCACTTCTGCTAACGTGTGCCAGCAGCTGCATAGGAATACCATCTGCTAAATGTTGGTATACTCTTTTGTTACTCATTTTCAAATCTGAAGAATGCAGTTACCAAGTAAAATTTTGCATTTCCTTCTCTTTTTGTCCTTATTAAGAAAAACGGTCTAAGGATTTTCACTGAAATGCACAGCCCAAGACTTTTTTGGTCGTGATTTTGGTTAAAAGTCTCTGGAAAGGAAATCAAATGGAGAGTCTTCCAGACTGTAATGTGGTATGAAATCCATAAAGGAAATTGTTTGAAATTGAAAGAGTGTGAATTTTAGGTTTCACAGTACCCTCTGGAATTGGCCCATTCCAGTTTATGTGAATCCATTTTGTTGACTTTGGGTAGATGTTTCTGGAGACAAACTAAGACCTGGCCAACCCTGTGTCATCGCAAAAATAGCTACTAGATGTTAGCTTGCAATGTTAATGTACTTAATGCTTCCCCAGTTGTCTTGATGGCAGAGGATTTATAACTTCTATGACAAAAAATAAATTAAATGCTTATGACAATGTGTGAAAGTAGTCAGCATGCTTGTATGCTTTAATATGCGTTATATTTCTTGTCCACATTTGTGAGCATGGCAGTGAATATTTTTATTTCATTTTATTTTTCATTTGATTTTCTTTTGGTCATGGTGATAATAAATGTTTGTTTGTTTTTGTTTTAGAGTGGCTCACCACCACAAAGATACTTCTCTGGCAGAAAGGGTGGGTGTGTTATTGTGCAGGTTCCTGCTGAGAGCAAGGGGGAGGGATGACTTTGAACCAGCCTACCGTCACATCTGTCCATCAGGAATTAGTCATGTTGTTACAGTAATGAAGTTGAGCAGGGTTTATGAGCAAACACAAAGCGTGACAGATAAGTTAGCAGCTCCTGCGGATGGAAATTTCAATTAAGACTCTCCTTATCCTTCCTCTCTGTGCTTATTACTTGAAGTGGGAGCCACGGCTAAACCCTCAAAGTTCTTGTTTGATTTGATTGTAAAGTCTTTGATTGGAAGTGCTTAAACTCCCTGAGTAGAGAGGATGAGATTATTAGCTAGCATCAAAAGGTTTCCTCCTGTCAGCCTGGTCTGTAATAGAGTATTGTTTATCTGATTGTTGTGGCAAGCCAGGCAGAGCGATGATTTATGCTGTAGACATAATTTGTCATGCAGTTGAACACCCTTGTGTTGCACTCCTGATGTCTTGCCATCTGTAAGTCCAAATCCTAGGAGATCTGTTCTCAGAAATTAAGCCTGTTTTGAAGCAACTGCTAGAATGGAAAATATCATTGCGATTTTTACAGAAAGGTGCAAAACTCTGAATGTTAGCCGATAGACTGGAATATTTTAACATTTATATCATGCTGTTTTATATTATTTATTCTAGTTATCTACATAGATCAACACAGGATATTCTATGTATAATCAGTCATGAAAAATGATGTGTTAAAAAAAAAAAAATGATGTAACTGGCATATAGTGGATATTTTCACAGTATCTAGCCACAAGGTAGACAGGTTAGGTCTTTAAGGTTACAGAACTCTGTATGATATTCTAGGAAAAAATGATACAAATTGACTGTTCTGTAGTTCATAGTCTTTAAAGCAAGTGTTGCATAAAAACATTGATGAAAGATGCCTCCTGTTTTAACAAAGATCTGACTTTAACGCTAATGAATAGGCTGTGAGAGAGCAAAGTGAGGCATGGAAATATTTGTATTTCTCATTCTAATACCAGTCTAGTGTATTACTAGACTATTTAGTCCTCTGTACCACCTTAGTGTATTAGGTCGGGAATGTTTGTGGTCACGAAAAGGATGAAGCTCCGCAGTGAACAAAAGGATTAGATGTAACTGGTTGTTATTTACTCTTCTGTTTGACCATCTGTCTTCACAGACACACATACTCAGATTGAGAATTTGATCTCTTTAGGCAGTCTTGGTACCAATACAACGTTTGTATTCGCAGAGTTACGCATAAACGGAGGATAAACCAAATGGTAGTTTGATGAAGGACTTTTGTCGTGTTCATATGTGTGCAGACAAATATTCCTTTGTCCCAACACTTGAATGGAAGTCAGACAGGAGTGTATCAGCGCACAAAAGAAGAAATGAATCGGTGACTAAAGTTAACACTTAGCAGAATCAATTGGCTTCATCATAATTGTGATTCACTCTCTCTCTCTTTTTTTTTTTTTTATAACCTCATAGTATCTGCTGGTTATCTCTGTTTTAGGGTAAATGACCTGTCTTACCCCCCCCCCCCCCCCCTTTTCTCTCTTCTCCAAGAAAAGCATCCTCATTGTCTAGAATGATTCATTTGATAAGTGCTGTTAAAGGCAAGCATGTGAAACCATTGCACTTCTTTCTGTTTTTTTTCCCCCCTTTTTTTTCTGACCCAGCGATAGGACGGCAAGTGTAGCAACAGTCTCTGATCTTCCTCAAAGGAGCCTTTGTGTTGTTATAATATGGCTCTGTCTTGTTTCTCCTCTTTTATTTGTCTGTCACATGTAAACAGCCCAGTGAGAAACATGCTCTAGCGGCGGAGAAAGCATTTGGCCTTGGGCTATCTGAAAGCTTGCTGTAATTGTCTCAGCTGTAAATATCTCTTAAACACAATCACATGATTACTGAACACAGCCATAGCCAGTTATTTTTTTACCCCCGTCAAAGACATGCATTTTGTACCATAAAATGCGCGTTCATTTTCTCAAGTTGAACCATATGACCGGCTTCTGCTGCTTAAGAGAATGGAGAATCAGAAAATGTAGTTCATTTCATAAAAAAAATTAGGATATTAGCATTTTGTCCTTATCCTGTCTTGGAAGATACAGAAGAGAATGCAAATTAAACAGACTGTTGTAGTGAATAACTGAGTTAAATTGAAATTGATAGTAAAATTGATAATGAGTTACAAAGGAACTGAATTTCACACTTGGAAGAACAACAGTAAGGCCTTGTTAGATGTAATATCAATAACCTTTGCTAAATTAATGTTTAGATGAGCTATCTTTGGGACTTGGTCATGCTGACACAAATCCATATGATTGGTCTGGATATCATTATCAGCTTACGTACCAGTACAAGTACACTATTGATCTCCATTGTTGCTAAACATCATTGGCATGTAGACCAACTGAGAGACTGTGACGCTCATATGCATATGTTGTTTTCATAAGAAAGTCAAAACAGTGTATATTCTGCCAGTATAAAGGGCCCCTTAGACTTAATAAGCATTCTGTAATCAATTAAGTTTTTGTCCCGCTCCAATTTTTTTTTTATCATGCGTTCATATCTAATAGCCTAGTGATGGCTTAAAAATGTCCAGTGTAGGCTCCACTGAAGAGTCTTTGCCTCTATCATTTAGTGATCATTGGGGGGGGGGGCGGTAGTGTTTAATGATAAGTCAGTGGTGTTACTTTGCTGTTCCTGAACTGTAATGATAAGTGATGTGAATTAGACTAAATATCCACTGTCAGGTGAGCTCTGCCTGAAAGGTCTGGAGGTCAGGGTTGTGGCTTTGATGGTTTCACTGGTCTTTTTAGTCTGCTCTCTTGACGTTGACCCGGTGGTAGATGAGGAAATTGACTCCATATGTGTTTGGAGTTTAAGAGAACCCCTTGTCTTTCCTGAACACAACCTACACAACAACTGGTTATAATTGCATAGCATTCCCAAGGTCTGCATAGCTTTTGCATTGTGTTTCACTATACGTGCAATAGATAATGGGGCAACAATTTCTAATTTGATAGGGACTAGCCAATATAAAAATACGTTGCGATGTGAAACACTGGAGTTTACGACATCACCGATTTTCAAACGAGCCTTGCTGGATGCATGTTCGGAGTCTTTCTGAAAACATGTGTTTTTCTTCTCTGGCAGAAATAGCTGATAATTATACTTGACATCAAAGGCCATTTCACTTCAGGGCTTCTCGGCGGCTTGGCGTGTGCTGAATGATTCACTAATGGGTTAGGTCAGGATATTTGATACAAGAATTAGATGTCAAGATGATAACACATTTTCTTCTCTTTCTGTCCCTCCCTTGTTTTTTTTTGTTTTTTTTCTTTATGTAGGGCAAAAATGTGGGTAACTGGGAAGGGGAAACCAAGACGACCCTGAGGCAGCTGTATCCGAACTCCCACTGACCCAGTCGTCTGAAAAGGTCAGACCATCCTGTGGCACGCCTGGGCCGCTGGCACTAAGATGTCCCTAAGCAGTGGCACTGCAGGCGGGAAAGGTGTGGACTCGAATGCGGTGGACACTTACGACAGCGGCGATGAATGGGACATTGGTGTTGGCAATCTGATCATTGACCTTGACGCCGACCTAGAGAAGGACAAACTTGAGATGTCTGGCACAAAGGAGGGGGGTGGAATGGCAGCCCCTCCCAGCGCTGTGGCGGCACTGCCGGACAACATCAAATTTGTCAGCCCTGTGCCCGCCCCTCAAGGCAAGGAGAGCAAATCCAAATCCAAACGTAGCAAAAACTCTAAGGACAGTGGCAAGGCCTCGGCCACAGATGGGGCCAAGAAAGACACCCAAGGGCGAACCCAGGGTGAGGGTACAGGACCAGCTGCAGGCACGGGCACTACACCCATTGCCAACTCCGGAAAAGGTGTGGAGAAAAGCAGCAAGGCCTCCCGTAATGTCCCTAGCGGAAAGAAGGAAAAAGAAGCAGGATCCGGGAAAAGTAAAAAGGAAAAAATTGAGGGAGGAACGACAGGGACTGTGCCTGCTGAAAAAGATGGGGTGGCTTCAGTTTTGCCCATGGGGACCACCCGCAGTGCCCCATTTGAGGGAGCACAAACTACAGACTTGGCAGGTGCTGAGCAGCTGGGAAATATTGCATTGGAGTCTGCTGGGATTGTCCCACCTTTGACTATTAAAAGTGAACCTGAAGAGATGGACAACGGCGACTGCAGGAACTTGAAGAAAGTGAAAAGTGAAAAGGTGAGTTTAGATATACTGACACTCGTTTAAATTTAGGTTTTTGTGATGTTTTGGTTGATGATCGTTCATTATGTATGACTAAGGGGTTACTCATGTAGTGATCATTTTGGTGGAGTGTTTTAATGGATCTGACATATCCATTATGTTGGCCTATTGATTTCCTCCTCTTCTAGTCTTTCTGAAGAGTAGAGAGACATTAAGTTCTACTGAATAATGCACATTTGGATACCAGGAGGAAATCGGAAAATGTTCTGTTTGGGACTCTGAGGCATTTAGATGCGTTAACTTGTTACTTTAAGGCTATAAGCCCTTAGTTTCTTTGTTTCTGACTGAGGTGGGTGTGGGTGGGTGTGTGTTGCCTGGAATTTCTGTTTTGCTCTTGGGTATATATACTAAAACTATCTGGGCACCTCTAAATCTTTTTTTTTTTTACAGCTTCTATTCAGCTTCAGTCCGGTTTATCTTATGTGGACCACCTCTCATATTGTTCCTCCAGCATTAACTGTAACCATGATCTTGGCATGAGCTAATGAAATGTTTTCATAGACATTCATGGATATTAAAGACCGTTTTAGGGAGATTTTTCTGTGAAGTGTAGCGATCAACTCAGATTTGCTTCAGATCAAGCAGTTCGCACTTGAATGTTGGTATGAGACTCCATTTATTTGTTCTAAGTCTTTACACTTCTTCACCAAGCTAATGAATCAGCATTCAACATTTTTGCCTGCCAAGGGTTCAGTGTGTCATATGTCAGGATCTGGCATGCTGGAGGTTATATTATTCTGGATTAGGGTTGCAGGCAAGAGCCTGTAACATGGAGAGATCTGAAAAGCCATCTCACCAAGTATTTGGCAGTCGTGAGTTACTGGGGACTGCAAGAAGGATCAGGGTCAAACGTCTCTGCCAACAGATTTTTATCAAACCTTTGTGGATGCAGTTGTCCAGTGAGAGGATTTTTTTTCTTTCTTTCTTTCTTTCTTTCTTTTTTTTTAAATAGGAAATAGCTATTAGACATGATTAACAGCTCTCGTCTGAGAGCTTGATCTGAGGCGTGTTGGCTGAAACTTGGTGCTTTGTGACTGTTGGAGCAGAACTGGCCATTAGGTTCTCATTGCCTTTTGTTCCAGTCCTCTTTGCTGGTTGATCCTTCAGAGCAGAGCCAGCAGGATTGAGAACAGGACCCTTTTCTTTTCTTTTGTACTTTTGACCCATTCTGAACCTCACTCAGTTCAAATAGAGCTCTTTCACGCTGATAATGCCAGAGTGGAGGATGGGCGAGGAAGTACAGGAAAAAGAGGGGAAGAAAGGTTCAAACCTTTTTTCATCACGATCTGTTTACGGATTTTGGAGAGGCCGGGAAATCCCAGGACATGAGGGGGGGAAAATCTGAGTCGTAATATCCTGTGGAGAAAGACTGAAATATTTTCTCTTGTGTTATACATTTTATATCTTCAAGATATCTTTTTGAGATTTTGATGAACGTCCAAAATACTCCAGTAAGAATTGTTGCCGGACGATAGGGTTACCAGAGAAGAAAGAAAAAAAAACCAAAATGTCCTCTGCAGTCAAGTAGGGAAATATTTACTCTCTGTGGTGCCGATTAGTGGATGTTTCCCCTCCAAAAAATATGTTTGCAGGAGAACAGATATGGATGACGGGCTGTCAGAGGAGAGCAGCAGGGGAGTGCTTGTGTGTGTCTGCTCAGCTGCACAAAACACTTGAAACAAAATCCAAGCCCCCTCCCCCCACTGACACCAAGCAGAATTTGTACCGAGCAGGTGCACCCCAGTGTGTGGCAGTGTCTGACGGCAGTTGGATTGTATGCGCTGTCATGTTGCACTGTCTGGTTTGGAAGCTTTTATGAGTGTTGAATAGGGATGACTAAAATGCCCGCCACTGTATATGTATATGCTTGCTGTAAAATACTGGATCAGTACCTTCCTTTGCTTCTTTTGAACTGCGTGTCGATGCCAAAACACAGAAGCGCAGATGTTAAGCGAGGTTTATTTTAGCTACAATTTCCAAGCACTTGAAATTTTTCAACAAGATAATCTCCTTTGTAACCCGCTTGCTTTTAATATGTTAGTGTGTTGGTTGCTTCTGTTTGTGATTCGTCATTGTCTCTAAGTTGCCACAGCTTGCTGTTTTTGGGGGGTTTTAAACCCCTTTAACAAGAATGTTTTGAATCACTGGTCTTTATTGAGATATTTTTGTTAGAATAATTTGTTTTACAAATCAAGGTGATGATAATTATTAAGAAAAGGATGAAACAATCATCATCTTATCAAACCATTGTACAGAATATTTCCACATATTTTCATATTTTTAGAGAAATTATTTGTGATCGTTTATTTTTTGGTAATTTAGACAGAGGCAAAAAAGACACATTACAGACAGGCATGTGGATAAGAAGAGTGCAGAGTAGAAATCAAATAGCTGAATATCTCTTCTCTTCTACATTGTGCTATTTTCCCTTATTCGTGGAAGGGATCAATGTTTTTCAGTCAAATCTGAGTCTCATTTAGCCCCAGTGTGTTCTGTCTGCCAGAATAAAGGTCCTCTGGGAGCCATTGAAATGTAACCCTCTTTGGCACGTCTAAGCATCAATTATAATGCTGAGACAAATAAACTGGTGAAACGTATAAGGGAGTCCTTCAGACATGATTTTGGTCTCTGGTTTTCTGTTGACCTTTGCTTTATGGCTCACTCTCGGATGGCAGAGAATCTGATTTGACTGTGGCAGTAGGTGTATGAAATGCCAGAGCTTTTGAAGCAAAGCCTCCTACTGCTCCTGGGTTTAGTCATAGTTCAACTATGGTGTTTCACCACCACCATCTCTCTCTTAAAACCTTTGAAGTTCAGGTCCTCTAATGCTACCTTGACAGTAAACCTTGACAGTTACGTTTCACAAAACCTTAGGAAGACCTTTCATTTTTCTCAGCAGAACATTAGTGATACCCTACCCAAAGTCTGACACTCTCAGTGAAACCAGTCAGTCAGTTTCTGAACGATTCATCTTCAAAGATTGTTTTAGCTGTTTTCGTAGTAATGTGTGAGAGGATGGCTCCTAGACAAACCCTGGTTAACTGCAGGCTTTGGGTGGACACTAAGACACGTGCTGTGCTGATCAAATTTTTGTTTTCTTTGACTTGGATCCTAGGGAAATAAGATATGATATCGTTTAAACGCTGAATGTATTTAGCCTTGTTCTTGTTCATGTTCTTATCCTTAATGGCTTAATTTCCATGCACACTTTTTTTTTTTAACCAGTTGTTGTTCCTCATTTATTTTTCATTTTCCTGAAACTATTGCACATGTCTTCAAGCATTTATAAAAGGTTTTAATGAATCTTAAACCAAGTGCAGTCTAAGACCACTTGCATGGCTTGCAGTATCCAGACAATCTGGCCATTTCATCTCTCTTTGTCATCCCAGTCCCATTATGAGCCTGTCCGTCTAAGCTGTTTGTAATGCATGTGTTTGTTTGCATACTGAAACCATTTAAGAGAAAGGCAGTTTTCCACCCAGTCCACTGGCTGCATGGCCCCCAGTGTTGCTTTCACCGCATGGCCACCAAGGAACTGAGAGACTGCTGTGCACCTGGGAGAGATCGCGCTCTCAAGAGGTTCTCCAGCAAATACTCCCCCCCCCCCCCCCCCCCCCCCCACCTCATCTCCCTCCCCTCCTCATTCATGGCCACTTCTGACTGGTGCTATTGTATTCCAGCACATTCCTTAAACAAGCACTGAGGTTTGTTCGGGCTTTGGAGGAGGGGTGGTGGTAGGACAAACAAAACATGAAAATCTCGCACCCCCCCCCCCCCTTTCTCTGTACCTCTGAACAAACAGGTCTGGAGGTGCGAGCGGATGCTATCGGATGACAGGGGACCGACTTTCAGCTCTGGTTAACATGGTTTTCGCTTTCCGTATCCCACGGCTAAGGCAGGGAATGATCAGTGGAACGGCAGGACCTAGTTTTCCCCTCCCCACAGAAACTCTCACATGGTCACGGTGGAATGCAAGCCTGCTAAAATCACACTGTGAGGCACCACTGTGCAGGCCCTACCAGACTGGCATATCTAACACCACACACACTCTCATTCTTTCTCTCTCTCTCTCTCTCTCTCTCTCTCTCTCTCTCTAACATGGGCTAATTTAAAATCAACCCAGAGCTCTGCCCTTATCTACGGCTTACACTCATGCTTTCAAATGACCCCAAGGCTGGTGTTTCAGGCTCTCTCCTCACTTTGTCGGCTCCCTTTTGAGGACAGAGCGCTTGGTGTTCTGAGGCCAGCTCGAGAAGTTGTTTCCAGTCATCTGCTCTGCACTGTGAAACTCAAGAGTCACATTCTGATTACAGCAGCAATTTGGCAGAAAAGGTCAAGTCATGTGTGCCTCTGAGGTTCTAGTCTTTTTTAACTCTGAAATGGCAGATCTGCTCCTTTAATAGAAGGATGCTGCCTCTCTCTCTTTTTTTTTTTTTTTTTGTCTTTGGCAGCGCTTGTCTTTTGCTTTTGAATACGTAAAGAAGGCTTTTATTCTGAAGCAAACAATTGGAAAATATTGACTGGAACAGCTTAAGGTGAAATGTAAAGCTAACCTCTATTATGGTCAAAGCGATAAAGCATTCCTTTAAATTTGAGTCAGTCTGTGAAAGCCATTTCCTTTTGTCATGTTCATTGCTGCTCAAGAGCAGTGCTCTCACCCACAGATTACAAAATGACTCTGCTGCCTTTTCAGCAAGTAAACAAGCATCCATTGTGGTCTTCGGCTCCACTCCATTCTGAATGGGTGCCATTGAAGTGCATGCAACTCTTGAAGTTAAGTGTTTGTGACTTCCTTTGAAATGAGCTGGTGGATAATTGAAAACATGGATGGAAAGTCCTGGGCTCTGCCAAGTTTCAGATTTGTTGATGGCTATGCTTAGTGTAACAATCCTCAACAGTGCCATGTCCATTGGGATCAACCCAAACAATTTGTATGCTGTTTCAAATTAAAACAGTATTACATTCATTCTTTGGATGAATGCTTTCAGTAGGCATTTTTCATTGAGCAAGTCTCTATCATAACCAGATCTGCACCCTTTAGTTTAGGGGGGTTTTTTTGTTGTTTTTTTGTAAATCTAGAAACATTCCTTTTGTGGTTTTGAAAGTTCAAACAATTTCTCCAGGTATTTCAGAAGACAAACAGCCTACTTCTAATACTTGAACCTAAGCATTTAAAGATCAGGTATTTTCATAGATATAGATTTATTAGTAAAAGTAATGGACCCTCTCTATGGCACTTACCTTACCCAAATTACCTGGGTTAACTGCCAAAATAAAGGAAACATTACATAGATTAAATAGAGTCTACTGATACTTGGAAGCCACATTGTTCTGTGAGAAATCCCATCCATTTTTTTTGTTTTGTTGTTGTTGAAGAACGGTGTCTCTGGTACTGCACCAGAATCTCTCATCAGCGTTCAGATCAGTTGAGTTCTTATGGCGGATACAGTCATGACATATGGTTTGCATGGTTTTTTGTGAACAAAGCATTCCATGAGCACTCATGCCTTAAGAATGACAGTGCTGTCATTCTGTACTGGACTGTTCCCATCAGGTTAGAACGCTTCACCATAAGAAGAACGTTTTCACTAAAAATGGCCTGCGTTCGTTTTACCACTTTACTCACATGCACGCATCTTCAGGTCTAATGAGTGATTCATGTTTTTCAGTCCAGCACTTGTGTCCCTCTCTATGTCTGGACAGAGTGAAGCTGCCTCCTCATGCCCTAGATTTGTGTTTGCAGAGTAGGTTGTTGGTCTTGCTTTGCAGTTCGAGTTAGTATGTCACGACAGAGAATTCTGTGATTTTTGACCACAGATGACCGTGGTTGAGGATGTCCTTCCCACAGACTTCTGCGGTAACATGATCGTAGCCACTATTTCTCTTAAAACATCCACAAATGAAGCACTCTTCATTATTTAAACTACTGTTAAATGTGCCCTAACAATCACTCCTCCAGCCAAGTTGCTGCAGTCTATGACTGTAGTGGTCAGTGGAGGAAATTTAAAAAATATTTAGGGGGCAACTTTTGCCCCCACTATCTATAAAATTGGGGCATTTACAAAATGTTGGGGGCACTTTTAAAAGATAGTAATTAGTGCATAAAGTTGCTGGTTTTAATGTGAAATGAGCCCAGATTAAAATGCATAGAGTAATCACCACCTTGTGCCAACACGAGTCAATAAAAAGCATACTATTGCTGTTCCAGAGTGTACAGTCATCTGTGTGTATAGAATACCATCTGTATGTGTGAGAGAAAGCAGGAGACAGTTCTAACTATTTAGGCTTTTATTCAGCTCTTAATGGCCTTCATATATTTATAGTACATTAGTTTATAGATAAATTGAAAGCTTTATCGCAGTCTTTCAAATGAACTAGTAATTTTTTTTTAAATGTCCTCTTTAGAAACTGTAGAGGGTCTATTAAAAATTTTTGGGAAAATAAGAGGCAGTTTCACAACTGTAAATGCAAACCGGTGACCTTACAAACAACAGCATTAACAGAATTGAATTCAAGTATCAACACTGCAAATTGCTACAGTTATAGCCATTAAACATTAAATTATTCAGTAAGTTAGTTGCAGCAACCAGCCATATTTCACGGGCTACTCAAGTGGAGTTCTGTTCAGATTATACATGGGTTTCACTGTCAGACTCTGTGTTGTCTCTTTCTGTTGGTGCAGCTGATTTGGAGGGCTGTGCCCTTTTTTTTCATGTGGTTTTGTTGTTGGGGGGCCTTACAGTTACATACAGTTACGTTCGCACCAGGGTTTCCGCTAGGAAATGAAATGAATAAAAATGCAAGGATGACTTAATGTAGGATTAGGATATTGGCCTAAACTGGTAGCTAAATATTATTATTATTATTTTTGGGGGCAATTTTTGCCCCTCGATCATGGTTTTTAGGGGAATTCTGAGATTTCCTGGGGTATTCTTGCCCTTTGCCCCCATTAATTTTGACCGCTGGCAGTGGTGATAGCCAGAAAAATGGTCAACTGAGCATGTCCAGCGTTTTCATGCATGAACCTAAAAATGATGCGATTTTAATTGCTTCATTAAGTCAAGAACCACACCTGGTATTAAAGCACCTGTTTTCTTTTACATCCCTCATTTACTTAGGTGGATTCTTTATTTTGGCTGTTACCTGTATTTCTTGGCACCGTATTCCCAGTGCTCTCAGCCATGGCTTTTGTTTCTTACCTCATAAAATCAGCAAAGCCAAATAAACAGTGATGACATAAGGAAAAACTGTTTTTGGAAAAACAGCATAATTTTGCCATTACAAATGCTAAAACATCTTTTCATTGGGATATTGCGTGTTGGCTTAACTGCTGAGGGTTTAAAAGTTATTTTCTGACTGTTTAGGAGAGAGCAATCCTCCTTGTTCCTTTTGATCTTGTGCTTACTAATATGTTACTAATATGTTTCAGTGTTCAGTATTAGTCAGTGTGGCTTAGGCTGTGGTCAGGACCAGATATGGCCCCCATATGTTTTTGAAGTATTAAAATGGTTGAACTGGTCCCAGATATTTGTCTCTTTGATTGTTTTTCATGTATTTATGACCCAAAATATCTGTATAACCAATAGAAGGAAATATGACAGAGCAGTACCAAAAAAAAAAAAACACCCTTGTTTTGAAGCTGCATTAAAACCTTGTCAGTACCTTTAATGCTGAGTTGATTCAAAATTTGACAGAGAGAGAGCGAGAACACAGGGTGAGGGGAGCCAAACTGATAGCCATCACACACAGGTTGTAATGACCCACTGAATGGAGACACAGTATGCCTTATGCCTGTGGTCTTGTCAGTTTTTGGAGTTTTGCCTGGATGAAAATATAGGGGTTTTGGAGCCTTGCTTCCAGATCCTCTGTCAGTGGTACAGTGTCTGGAGCTTCTCTCAACACACGTTACACAGTAAATTCTGTCTTGCCCAGGTCGGTCAGGGTGTACAGTTTTAGCTTGGACTGATGTGAGTTGCTAAGTTTATTACCCCATCGGATGACGAGCCAGGAAATCCTTGTCGAGAGTTGAAGGAAAGCTCAGTGTGGAAACATTTAATATCGGGGATCTTTGCTGGTCATAAACTTTGTTTTCCAACATCTGGCAGTCTGCTCGACCTGCAGAGTGTCAGCCCTGGTCTGCCGCCTGTTCTCGCTCCCGCCTCTTTGTCACTAACACAAGTAGGGAATTAGCTACCATTGTGTGCGACTTGGTGGATTTGCCAAGCAGACAGTGAATAAGCTTGCAGCAAGATAAACTGAAGCGAAAGGTCTGGGAACATCAGCGTTTGCTCTGTGGATCACTGCATCTCAGAACAAGGTCACGAAATGGAGGCAGCCTGAGTCCCTCCTCACTGCGTCTTTTAATGATTTTTACTGTAGTATTATTAGGAGTAGGCTGGATTAGTTTTGCTTGCTTAAACATAATTAAAGACTTGGAACTTATGAGATATTGTAAAACTTATGTGACCCCCCCCCGCCCCCCTGACCCAAACAGTTTTTCTTTTAGGCAGTTAATGCTTTCAGTGAACTGCAGTATTTTCTCAGCTATACAAGTGCTCTAGAGATTTAGTTTTAAATCTGTCAAAAATCTTCAGTGTTTTGAATCTGTATTTACTTCTGTTTCCATTTAACAAAAGCTCTGACTTTACATGCATATCGGTGAAAACAGCGTGACTGTTTTTCTTAGCGCTCCACCGTCGATCACCAAATCTCCACTGGAAATTATAATGCATATTATTTCAACCTTCCACTTCCAACTGTAATGACATGGAATTCTCTGTCTGGTTGGAAATTACTGGGGGTGGGAGTTCAGTAGTTCATATCTCTGCTCCGCTTACCCAGTCATCTTTGCAGGCTTAATCTCTCCAAGGCAGATCTACCAAAGGTGCTGTTTCTTCTTTTTCATAACATTCCATAAGACTTAATTATTTGGAGAATATGTGTTCACCAGAGGTAATCTCTATATTGCTGAGCTTTTGGAGGCCCTGTAAGCCTATAGTTTGGCATAATCCCAGTTGACATGCTGCTACAGGATTAGGTTTCTATTTATCAGCGTGCAGTTTGGGGCTAGCAGGGGCCTCAGCCACTTCACTCAGGAGACAGTCCCTTTTGAAAGATTCATGATTGTCTGCTTGTTTTGCCTGTGCGTAATTGCTGCATCCTTGCGTATAAATCCTGAAGGCGATAAATCATGAGGATTGAAGAAAGGTTGAAGGGGTTGAGGGGATAGAAACAGGATTTATCTGATATATTTGGTCCACTATGTCGTGATTGCTTTTATAATGACTTGCCATCTCTCACCCACTGTTGAGAATTTGCAGCCAAATTTAGACCTCGCCAAATAACAACCAGCCATTAATTCTGATGAAACAGATTTTTTTTATTTTATTTTGCTGTTTTTCATTTTTCATTTATTGAAAAAAGAAAGAAAGAAAACCCCTGTTTTGAAGGATTCAGTGCATTTTCGCAGCATGGTGTAACGAGAAAGTAGTTACATCCACACACACTGGGGGTGAATTGCTATTGAAAGCCTCCAGGTAAAAGGGGAAGAGAAATGGTGAAGACACAGAACATGTCTGCTAGGCCTGTAGAAGCCATCACAGAGCTTGGGAAAACAAAGCCCTTTCATAGCCTGCTCTCCCCTCCCTCCCTCTCCCTCTCTCTCTCTCCCTCTCTCTCTCTGTTTCTCTCCCTCCCTCTTTCTGTCTCTTAGCTCTCTGTAAGCAGTGTGTGTGTCTGGAGTGCTGTACAGCGAGGCATTGGGGGAAGGGAAAAAAGAGAGGGAGAGAGAGAGAGAGAGAGACCAGCTCTGCTAATTCAGCTCCTGAAAGCCTTATGCAGTCAGAGCAGCTGTCCTCCATTGTAAGCCAGCACATTTCCACCGCGCCTCATTTCGCCTCTCAATGCGTGAGTAGCGAGAAAGCAAAGAAGGGGGAGGAGTAGGAGAGAAAAAGAAGAGAGAGGGAGAGAGAGAGAGAGAGAGGCAAGCACACACCAACAGCCCTGGAGGAGATATGAGGGGAGGCTGGGAGGATCTGTGACTGCCGCCAGTGGGGAGCTTGGCCTGCCATGGGAAAAGGTGGTCAGTTCTCTTCTCTCCTCTCTCTCTCTCTCTCTCTCTCTCTCTCTCTCTCCCCCTCGCTCTCTCACTCCCTCACTCTCAATCTCGTTCCCTCTCTAAATCTCTCTCTCTCTCCCCCTCTCTGTCTGTCTCTCTCCCCCCTCCCCCCTCTGTCAGTCACTCTGCCTTTAATGTGTTAATGCCTCTCTGGGTGTGTATAGGAGAGTGGCCGACCATGCTGCTTTTGCTGTCTGGTGAAGAGAGCACTGTAAGGGGAGTCTTTGGGAGGGGAGGAAGTGGGGGAAGAGCGGGAAAGAGGGGAGGAGAAAGAGAGAGGTGGAGAGAAGGAGACAGAGAGAGAGAGAGAGATACAGAGACACATCTTATGAATGGCTGGAATTTTTCAAGCTCAGTGTGCTGTACTCGAAGCCTCTGTAGCGTGACAGACAGGGTTGTACACTCTTTGAAAAGGAAAGGAGACTCGCACACAGTAATCAGAGCAAGGAAGGAAGAGAGAGAGAGAGAGAGAGGGAAGAATAAAAATGTCTATAGTAATCGTACGAAATGTTACTTGCCTGAACGAAGAATGTGTGTTCATTTTGTGGTCTCTTACACAGCTCCTCTCCTCTCAAACTGTGCTGAGATTTACCTCAGTGAGGCCAAGTGAAGAAGAGGTGACCAACTGTTTGTGTTCCCCAGCCGTCTGCAAGGGCGGAAAAGGGGGGATGGGGGGAGCTTTGCTCTATTTTGTATATCCTCACTGCTGTTTACATGAAGTGCTGCAGAGATTTCTGTCAGTTCTCTTTCACCCCTCCTCTTTCCCTAATGTAACTTTGGCATAGATCAGAACCATCAGCCTGTTAAACTCCCTCACCACACAATTTGTGAACCTGCCTGAGGGTATTTTAAGCCTTTACTCTCTGCTGTATGTTGGAGGGAACGCCTCTGCTTTTCGCTCCTCAGTTGAGAATGGAGAGTTTAGGGGTTATAATCGTTTTTTTGAGAGGAAAGAAAATGTCTGCATGGATCCTTCCAGTAGAAACTGAAATGAGCGGGGACAAAGGCGTGGAAAATCAGTGCTCCCCTCATAGGTCCGTATGCTTGGGGTAACCTCTGACCCTGGAGCTACCATTAGGTAGAGTCTGTTAGTCTTTCAGAAACTATAGGCAAATGGGGGTAGGCAGGGAAAGCCTCAACCTTTGCTTAAGTAATTAATGGCGATAGACAATGGACACATTGGTATAAGATTGTCCCAATACTTGAATTGTGATCTCTCTAAGCTGTTTGTTGTTCCCTCTGTGCTATAAAAGGCAAACCTTCAGGACTGAGTTTTTGCAGTTTGATGCTACTGAAACAAAACTGAAATACAGTGTTGTGCATAACAGTTTTTCACTCTTATGCTCTTATCATTTCCTGTTCAAGTTCAAAATATCATTATAAAACTTGAGTTTCCTTTCGCGGTAGAGGTTGTCTCATGAAGATCTGTTTTAAGATGAGTTAAAAATCATTTTTCAGTGGAAAGAAAGAGGGAAATTTTTTCTGGTGGCTAACAGAGAGTCTGCTTGATGTATCGTGAATAAGAGCATGAGCTGGATGATTCTCTTTGTTTCATTGTGTGTGTGTGTGTGTGTGTTAGAGAGACACCAGGGCATGCTTCATTGCCAAATGTGACCCTTCCCTGAATGGGTTCATGCTGCTGTTGTGTGTAGACAGAGTGATGTTAACTGAGGTCAGGGCTTGAAAAGCCACAATGGTTTATTCATTTATGTACCTCTTTCCCCACCCTCACACACACACACACACACACACACTCTGTCCAGCCGCCGCAGCCTAGAGCTAGACTCTTCACACTGAGGTGTCAGAGAGAGGCCTAAACAAGGAGAGTTTTTAATGTGTCGGCCTGTGGTAAAGCTCTGCTCACACTGCTCTTGTTCATTTTTCCACTGTGAGAGAAAAAGTGAGAGAGAAAAACGAGACAGGCAGGAATGAAAAGGGGTTGAAAGAAGGAGAAATATGAGCATGTGACACAGCTGAGAATTGTTGAACTTTTTTTCTTTTTTTTTCTTTTCTCTGTCATCTGTGAATGCTTAGAACATGCGTTCTGTTGCTGGACATGGTGGCCCTTTTCCTACGCTCTCTTGCTGGAAACATGTTGAACATTAGATAATAAACAAAGAGATAGCTTAATCAAATCCATAACTATGGTGTTCTTGACCATACAAAAAAAAAAAAACCCTGAATATTCTGCAGCTGCCACGTCTGAATTTTGAATCTCGAGCCTTTGTTGAAGCTGAAATGGACCTCTTGTTTAACGTGAACTCGGAGTGAATTTGGCCTCCATGAGTAGTGTGTTGTTAGAGCCCCAATCATAGAAGAGCCAAAGCTGTAGCCAGCTCCTCAACACACAAAAGAACACGTCCTCGCAGTATTTCTTTCCAAATTTCAAAACCGTCTGTGCTGTCACTGTGTCACTGAACTTAAGGTACCTTGACAAAAAAAAAAGAAGGCGGCTTTTCTACTTTTGATTGTTGTAAACCATGTAATGAAAAAAAAAACCAAGTATAAATAAGATTTTTAAAAACGTTATTGCAAGTCTCTGGCGTGGCTTAATTTTTTTTTTACTCTCTTGATGGGTGGATAGATGGATGGATGAAAGCTAACATAACCATCTGGTGTGCATACAGTCTTTTGCAGAGGAGGGGTCTTGATTGGATACAAATTCATGGTTTTGTGTTGATATTGCTGGCAAGTTTGGTTTGCTGTTCCAAAAAGGCAATTATGACATTACATGCTCCATTATTCTAAGTCATGTATTATAATTTATCGGGTTGTTCCTTCCAAAATCATACAGAAAATTGGATTGCAACACCAACCATCCCAAGTTGTTCTCCAGTGATTTGTGTAGTATGAGATAGACAAGATGAGTATTCCTATATTCCTTCTAAAATAAAACTAAAATTTGATTTGTGACAATGAAGTGAATTCATCGCTCCCGTAATGGATGGATTGTGTAGGATTTAGGGTATTGTTTCCTTAAACTGTGCTGAAGAAAAGGATCATCAGTATCTTCTTTGGAAATGTGTTAAAAAATCTCGAAGAAAGAATGCTCAGCCCCACAGCTTGATTCATTTGATCACGGCTGACAACTGATGTTCTTACTCCTGTATAATGACATGAGCCTAGGGTTGGCTGAGGAGAGATATTTGAGTTCCTTTGGCCAGTTATTTGGATTCTTTATATCATAGGCTAGTCATTGTCAGTGAGAGGTATGGGACAAAGAAGATGTTGTAAACTTTTTATCAGATAAGTTGCGAGTCTTACATGATCAGAAAGTCCATTTTGAGACCAAACAACAGTCTTAATCTTTTTTTTTTTTTTTTTGACAGATCAAATTATGTTTTATTTTAAGTCATACACCGCACTGAACTGACAGTCTATGCTGTTGAGACATCCACTCAGTCTAGTTCCCCTTAATTGGTCCCCTCAAGTTAGGTTTCAGTTAAGTGCGTAGGCTGGCTGAGCAGGAGTTTGCTGGTGCTTGTCATTCCCTTTCGACTGGTACTGTGATAGGTTAGCAGCCATCTCTCGTTGGCCTTGTGCTCGGAGCTGGTCTTGCTCTGATGGGGTCAGTGTCACGGGGAAGGCTCCTTTAATGAGATTATTGGCCAAGCCGAACAGGACAGCTTCAGAACAAGTGTTGCTAAGAGAAAAGCAGCCCCATTGTCAGAAACAGAGAGACCTAAGAGCTCTGGATTCTTTGACCGTAATTTCTTCTCTCTTTATCTTATTGGGGGAAAGAAAAGAAGTGAACGAGAGCAGTGTCCCCTAGGTGTGCCTTACATTACAGCCCTGCAGAGTGGATGGGGAGTGAGGAGCAAGAAAACAAGTGAGCCATGTCTCTTTTATATTAGCCTTTTAAAAATGCACCAGCCATGAATGTTTTAGAAGCAGCTGCCATTTCAGATTAGTGTCTCTAAAAGCTAGGTGATGCTCTTATCTCTCCTAACATCACTGATGCCTGAAACTTTAGAAGCAGCCGAAAGTGCAGAAAAACTGTCGGCACATGAGAGAGTTTCAAGAAAGCTTTGTCTTCCAAGCTAGTCTTTTTCATTCTGGTTCTTTTTGAAATTGTTTTTTTTTTATTATTATTATTTATTTCAGAGGTAATCAGACAAATAAGGTTAACAAGACAGAAGTAACAGTCTGAAATATGAAACAATTATATTCTACCCCTCTCCTGTACCTCCCCACCTCAGTTTGTTATACAATCAAAATCAACTAAATTCAAAACAGGACTGTAGGAGAATGGTACAAGGATAAGACTAGAACTAATGATAAGAATTCCTATCACACACTCTTATGCCACAACAAATGTCATTTCATGTCTGTTTCCTTCCATCTTTAAATGGAGAAACAGTCAGTGTGCTGTTGTACCGGTTCTGATATTACAGGCAGTACCTTCCTACATTTGTATTGTAGAAGCCTTAGCCTAATGAATTCTAGCAGTGCAGAGCTCCACCAAACATCTTGTATAATATTGTAACCATTTTCTAATGGTAAGCTTATGTGGAGGTAGCCAACACTGTAGAATAATCATTTTTGCTGCTGTTAAGCCACCAAGCCATACTTTACGTCGTTTCTCATTCTACTGCATTCATGAATCATCATTAAGCAAGAGATGAACTGGTTGAAAGAAGCATATTTCTCTGTTATCTCTGACAGTTTAGAAGTCACCTTCTTTCAAAATGAGTAAACCTCTGGACAGCCCCAAACCATATGCTTCAAAGTGCCAGGAGTCTCTTGTGGACATAGTTCACAATTAGGAATTGATGTCTGTTTAGAATGATATTTTTCAAGTGGCATTCAGTATATCCTATGACACAGCTTGAATTAAATTGATCGGAGGTTCAGGGTTTTTGATGCCTTGAAAGTGTTTTCTCAAACATGTCCGAATCAGTGGATTCTGTATCAACCTCTGAGTCTTTCTCCTCATTGTTGTTTTTTTTTTTTATGTTAAGATCTGTAGAAGTTGTATCTAAAAGCCAGGAATATATAACTGAGACAAATCCTCTAGAGGGAAAATTCAATACCTTCTGTGTGAATGGTTGCAGCACAAATCCAGATCCCCATGGAACTATGTATGCCTGAAGTACAGATTCTAGTTTCGAGTACAGAAAAAATGATACTGTAGAGATATCAAACAAAAGACTCTTGAAAACTGAGGAGCAATTTCAAAGTATGTACATCACCAAGTGCATTAATACCTTTGAGGTCAAGGATTTGGATTCAAATGAACTGATATCTTTGTTGTGCCACAATGGCATATGAACACAGCTTTTCATGTTACACTGCAGCCAGTTCTCAATTCTTCTGCTATTTTATTTGTTGTAACAGGTCTAAAGTCAAGTGTGCATTATCTAATGTTAAATATATTGGAGGATATCTTGTAGTCTTGGAACATCAATTCTTTCTCAGTGAGCATATATATATATATATATATATGCTTATATATATGTGTGTGTGTGTGTATGTATATATATATCATATATATATATATATATGATATGATATGATATATGATATGATATGATATATAAACACAAGTAGTTTAACTGACAGGAATTGTTTGGGAAAAAAAGCCCCAACATTATTTACAAGCATCTGAGCAGATTTCATCCAGTTAATTTTACAAGCTGATATACTGCTGAATTCTTCAAAGGTTGGTAAAAGATTTGAATATGGACTTCTAATTTTCTGTCATACAGAGGATAACATCTTCGGTGTATGTTTATGTGATGTGAAGCGATGATGTATTCTGGATAGGAGACATAATTGTGTTGCTGTCTAAAATGTCTCAGTAGAATAAATAAGGCAGGAGTCAGAAGCAAACCCTGGTGCGTTCTGCAAAGAATGGGTGAGAATGCAGACCGTTTGTGACCCTTCATAAAACAAGACTGCTCAGAATTTATTGGCCTTTTCATGTACTTTTCAAGTGTTACAGCCAGAACCTTAGGACAAAATTTTATATCAGAGCTCATTAACAAAATAGTCTACACATTCCTTGAGGTCTGTACCTTTTTTGGACTTCAAAGATATCAAGGCAGTATTCATATGATCATGACGAGCCCCTCTCAATTGCAAACAGTATGGCCTCTTATAAAACTGTACCAAGAATATCTCAAAAGTGCAGCAGCAACTCATATACTGTGTACAGTCTGGACTTAGGGCTTTACATGTAGTGGTACTTTACAACGTGAACCGCAGTTCTTCCAAAGGACTTGGACGGTCCAAGTCACTTAATTCTGTTTCACGTAATTATAAAATGTCAAGAGTATCCAACACTATTTACAACTCTCTATTTTAAAGTTACAGTAAGATGTATGTAAACCTCCATTAAATGACTCAAAATATTATTAATTTTGGTAGGGTCAAGCACAAACCATTTGAAAGTGGCTGGATGAACTCTGTTGATGCTTTCATTTTAGAGCAAGGAATCTATTTGGTCTGCTTTGGTAAAATATCTTTGCCATACTCTATGCACAATTAACTCTGCTTTCTTAATAGATTATTCAGGTCTAATTTAGCTGCCAATAGATTATTTTGTATAGCCTCACTGAACTTCCTGTTCCAGTTATTTACATTGTTGTTACAAAGCAATAAGTCCACAGTTTGTGTTCAAATGTGAAGCAAAAGAGGAATAAAAAAGCCCTTAGTGGCCTTCCCAACTGAGTCATCCACAGGTTCTTTATCAATTAATAAAAAATATCACCTCCTGTAATCTTTCTTCAAATTCAGCTAGAAATTTTTTATTTTGTAATGGGAAAATATTGAATCTCTATTGCGATGACTTTTTAACCCAAAATCCAGAATAGATTTGCGGATAAACTGGATTGTGATATGATTGTATCGCTTGGAGAATTGAGCAGGATGAAACACATCAATAAAGGTTTTGGGAGAAGAGGAAATAATCGATACTAAAATACTTGGTTGTTTAATAATACTGCGCACTTTATATAGAGAAGGGTCTGTGAAGGGGCTTGTGGCTGTCAGACATGTTTAACTGAAAATGAGTGAGTATTCACTTAGATGAATCATGCCCATTAACCCTGTCCTATATTTCTTAGGCCATCGACGTGCTCTATGAGGCTCAGTTAGATTTAATATGCTTAGATGAGTGGAACCACATTGCCTGTACATTCCACAGACACACACACTGTGTTTGCAGACTGGCATGAAGACCAACTGGTAAAGTCATCAGGGCGTCCACTCACACATCAGCTGTCATATGTTGAGTTTTGAGTAGCTGAGATTCCCCATCCCTCTCACACTGGGTGTTTACTTAAGCAATCCCTCAGGAGATTCATTTCTCCCCATTCCTCTACAATGTATTCCTCATTCCTTAAGCACAGTCCCGCTCTGATCCTCTACCTTGTTCCTTCATCTTTTTTTTCTTTGTTAGGCAGTGCTCTCATGACTCATTCTGCGTCCCTTCTCAAAACCACCAGCATCTTTCCCTGATCTGTTTTGCTCATGTTTCCTGTCAGTCTTTAGTATCAAGTTTCAGTATGATGGCTTAACAAGTCTCTTGTGTTTTTTCAGTCTGGCACTTCAAAGAGAGCTGTCGGAGAGCAAGTGTGTGTATGTGTGCATGTATGTGTCGAACAATTAAAAGCTGGAAAAGAAAAAAAGCTGTTAATGTGCCTTTCTGTTAAGGTGAAGGGAAAACAAAGTATTTTACAAGAAAATGTCACTAAATGTTTTCATCGAATTTGTTGGGATATCCTCTGCTCTCTTTTTCCCTTGCTCTATCAATGACTAATTGTCTGCTGTTCAAGCAGTGTTGTAAAGGTAGAGCAGGGGAAAGGAGATTTATGGAGTGTTGCTTTAACCGGCCCCCTCCGGCCTCCACGTCTCAGAGAATGTTGTGGGCTAGTCGTGAACTCCATTTGTGTAAAAGCAGTTGCTCCTGGTTACTCCTCTGGTGTGGAATGTGTTTTTTGGTTCAGTGTTTATCTTTCAACCGTGTATCCCAGTGTCTGTTAAGGCATGTTCCACTGCCTTTTCTAAGCCAGCACAAGAGTCAAAGATCCTTTGAACCATTTTTCTCCTTGGCTCCAGGCAGTTCTTCTCAGGACAACCTAGTAAAGCCCTCTTTTGCAACCTGGACATCCTGTGTTGAGCTGTGTTTCTGTGCCTGTAGGAGTGCCAGACCGCCAGTGTCCTCTGTCCTCGCCTAGCTGTGATCAATCCTTATCTACTTTCATTAGAGAGTATGGTTGGGATTAAACTGTATGGCTGGCAGAGTAAGAAAATGGCCTCTGTCGGACACGTTGTTGGACTGAGAAGTGGCAATCTGAGATGAAAGGACCCCGCCCCACCACCCCAGTCCTGCACTAATCCATGTAGAGAGCCAGACTCATGTGACTGGTGTTACCCTCAGCCACGTCCCCGAGCACTCATCTCCCTGAATGCAGGGGCCGTTCTAATTCACCCTAAAAGGGCTTTCGGCAGGGGATTACAGCCAGGAGAAAAATTAAAGAGAGAATGCACTCATCCTATTGGGACCGGCAGCTCAACATTCTGGCTGATGTGGAGCCACAGCGAGGTGCGTAAAGGGCACAAAGTGGGCTTGTGTTCTCAGCGGTTGGGACTTGCCAGCGTTCCTGGACGCAGAGCCCCTCCTGGCTTAGTGCCTTGGAATCCAGTTTCCTGGAAGCAGCCTGCCTGTTTGCAATGCATCACATGTTCAGCCATCCCATCTGCAGTTCTATCGGGCCATTGTTGGTACCATCTGTGATTAAACTGACTGGGATGTTCCAAGCATGACCTACATGTCAACCCCAAGTCAGCATTATTTCTAATGAGGGTTATGATTTTATTTTTGGACCTGCTCTTAGAATAGGTTTTTCAACTGGCAGACAGATTAAAAAAATAGACTAAAATTGTGTCTCAGAATGCCCTGATTTCGAACCCTTTCATTAAGAGCTCATTGAAAGATTGTAACTGTGGAAAGCATTAGGGTGAGAGGTGGAGTGAGCGTTTCTCAGCATGACTGCACATTTGACTAAGGTTAGAAGAGTCATGGAATAGAGACAGCAAACACAGTTCTGAGGAGCATTTGTCGCCTGCTCCCAAAGTTTGCCCCTTTTTGTACTAGAGGCAAGGGACAGCCCTTCCCTCTTTTTGCTCACAACAGTCAGTGACTCCTAGAAGATCAGTCTGGACCTCTGACCAAACAGAGGAGGGTCTGCTGACCACATAAATGACCCAAGCCTAAGCCTAACAGAGCGATAAAGCAAACCCTCAGCCCCTTCACAAAAAAGGCCTGCCTACTGCCTCATTTTTCACATTCCTCTTGTTTTATCCAATACTGCGAGGCAACTGCTAGAACTTTGTGGTCTGCCCCTCTTTGACAAATATCTGCAGCTACTGTGATAAGGTCTCTATGTTTTTCCTTCAGTTGATGGTGAATGCCTTATGTTTTGTGCTAAATGACTCCTGATTCATGGACAATATATTTGGCCACAAGAAGTACATGGGCCTCTTCTATCACAGCAGCACCTGTTCTCCCATTTATATACAGCCTGCATTCTAGCAGTGCAATGTTACCCCCTCTTCCCTTCTCGTAAGTGATTGAAGGGGTTCATGTCCCTGAGCATTTTCCCTCAGGCTTCCCTCCAGAGTCCACTTGAGTACTTTTCCATGTCCTCTTGATAGGCATCAGTAATCAAGTCCTCCACATGAACCAGTCATGGTGGCTGTTCATACATTCACCATGCCAGCTGAGAAGCTTGCTGCCCACTGAAAGTGGATCATTACTCTGTCGATATGTTGGCTTGAGCGTCCCTCTGCTACGCTCGTTCTGGCAGTGCGGTCAGAATAAATCATGTTGTTCATCAAAGTTCTCAAGATCTGTCTGTGCACTCTGACCCCTGGTTCACCCTTATCAGCAATGATATCAGCCACACATTTTTTCAGACATCATCTTGAATGACATTGTCTGATCCCCCCTCCTCCCCCCCCTTTTTTTTTTTTTTTTTCTCCCTGACTACCTGCAGAGGATTGTAGGAAAATGAAGGATGAAGGCAAAGAGACAGGGGACTAAAGAGAGACTTGAAACAGGAGAGCAGGATGGTTCCTGTATATCTGTCTCCATTTCTTTGTTTTCCTAAGGCCTTTGAAAGGCTCCCCTAAGGGTAGAGAACTGTGCTTGTTTCCATTCAGTCACAGCTGTCCCTAGGATCCCGTTTATTTACTCTTCAACAGATTCATCGCCCTGATGCGAATTGGCCCCGCAGTGGTGGCTGATGGTTGCTGAGCTCAACCATAGGCTGGAAGGATCCTGTTATGTATCTGTGTGCCTGTGTTTTGAAGGATTGATTGAGACCTTGAGGAGTGGCTCATCCAGTCAGCCACATTTGTAAGCAGATCAATGTTCCACACAAGGTAAAAAAAAAAAAAAAAAAGAATCCACCGGCCATCATGTGCCTGCTTTTGTCAATATTCCAAGTTTTTATTTTGTGTGTGTGTGTGAAAATTGCTCTAACAACTGCAAGAAAAGGTGGGATTTTTTTTCAGTAACCCAATCAGAACTGTCAGTCTCACTTCAAATACAGACCTTGCGTCATTGTCCTTGTTTTTACCGTCTAAGGATGACTGCAGTCTTTGGGCCCGTAGTGACTGAAAGCTCTGTTTGCACTGTTTGGTGTCAGAACTGGCAAGATGGTGACACGACAAATGCTGACCCACACATCAAAGCAACAAAGCCTGCCCAGGATCAGAGCCAGTTCGGTCTCCCTCTCCTACCCCTCCTCTTGTTCTGCCTTATACTTACAGACTATAATCTGTAGCTCACCTCTTCACACAGAGAGGGCGTACCTGAGGTTCCATTTCCTTTTGTCACTATGCCCTGGAAATTGATCCCTGTGGTCTGAGATCAAAATGACTTAACAGCAGCGTCAGAAGACAACTGCTGGTCTCCACAAGTGCCTCCATTCTAAGAGGAAATTGGCCACAGCCTCAGCCTCTCCAAATGCATGGCACCACATTAAATGGGCCGCGCACCCCGATGTGAGTAATGCTCTAACTCACTGTCTACTGAGGCAGCAGGCATTAGCCTCATGGGACTGATTACAGAGCTTGATAGAACCAGTTACCAGGAGGTGTTGCAGAAGGATAGAGTAGGATTTGGGGGGGGTGGTGGGGCTGCAGTGGGATTGCATATGCACACGGGCAGGAAAAGTGCCATAGAAAATGAGAGGTACATATAACACAGACTCATCTCTGTCGTAAGTCCACAGTTTCATTTCAATGCAGTTTGCCTATAATGTGAATTAGCAGTGTATTGTTCGTACTCTAGAAGCAGACAGTATGCTTTAACATATTTTCTTTCAGTAATTGCTTTGTGTATTTTCGTTGCCTCCTATCTTTGTTCCACCATCACTGATGTGTGGATTTATCTATACTACCTCCTCATGCAGGATGATAGAGCAGCCCATTTTCAAGGGAGACCTATGAAATTCATATTACCATAAGGTTTCAGCATTTTCAGATTTAAAGCTTGTTTGTCTCCAGCACTTCACTGAAGTGACTTTCATATCTATAAGAATTATGACAGAACTTGAAATAAATCTAAAACTGAATTCTTGCGTATTTAAACTCTGCATTCTTATCACATTAGTGCTTGTATACGAAGAGAAAAGATAGATAGTATGTAAATTGAGACGCAGCTGCAGAGCTCAACAAACTGTGTAGCTAGTGTATGCGTGTCTTGATTTCATGGCACATGTGTGGGTTGCATCACAATATCATCTCTATTCATTAAAATCAGTATTGCATGGTCAGATTAACTGAAGCACACGACTAACACCTTCCACTGAATTCACATTATTTCAACAATGTTGGGTTGTATTTTTAAGCATTCATGAATTTTGTGTGGATCTCTGAATCCTATGTTAAAGACTGAATTCTGTGATTCCATTCGTGTTCTCTGCATCAAGGTAACCGCAGGGCCCTACATAACCCTTTTTATTTTTATCTAGGCATTAACAGATTAAGTGCTTGAACTAACGAGGTCATCAAACTGTGAGCCCCCCCTCAAAGGAGGCAGAAGAGCCCAGAGGCAAAGAGAGAAAGAGCGAAACAGTCCAGCTCTTTAAATACTCCTCCTCCTGTCCATTGACTACCCACCCCCACCCCCCTAGGCGTTTAAGCTGCCCAACTGTGTTGAAGGACGCTTTGGCGGTTAGAGTGTCTCCCTCCCCTGTCCTGTTTCTGTTTTAATCAGACGGGGGGGGGGGGGGGGGGGGGGGGGGGGGGGGGGGGGGGTGCTTGCTCCCCCATTTGGATCTGGCTTTGAGCCCACTTGCTCACCCCCTGTTTTTGCCTATCACTCAGTGAATGGGTTGGATGGGAAAAAATTGTCCTTGAGAGGATGACAGACAGGCGGGATTTGCATAGTGAGTATGAGCAATTCAGTTGTCACCACCTTTGCAGCGGGTCCTGAGTGTGTAATCTCACTCACTCTGTCTACAGTTGGTCCTTTCCCCTCTATTTTTGCCAAGAGCTTTTTTTATCGTTTATACTGCTGTCCCACAGTGTAAAACATTCATGCCAAAGACTATGTAATGTAAATACACATATCTGATGTAGCACACATGTCTAATGTAGCAGCTGTCAAATGTGGAGCCCTAAGCATGGAGTTGTGGCTCTTTGTTGTATGTGAGCTTTTTCTCACACTTTTCTCTAAAGCGTCACCGCGTTTTTCCTTACTCAGTTACTGTGCATAAAAACCTCCTCATCAGCAGTGTGGTGTAGTCTTGTTCTCCTCTGAGAGCCAATCTGAGCTTGTTGCCATGGCTAACCCTGGGTGATGTTCCCTGCTGATAATTCCCTTCATTGGTGGACTGCACAGATACATCATTAAGAAGAGCGGTGGTGACTCTAGCTTGAATATGTGAACAGACACTCATATTCCCATAGTGCCCTCTTTTGGAAATGGGAAAACAGTATACTTTCAGTTATGTTGTAATTTAAAGCATGGGTAACCTTTACAACACACTCCCACCACGGTTTTCAAGAGTATGTGGGAACCTCTGGGTCTAGAGTGACTAAGAAATGCTCAAAGCATATTTTTTTCTTTAAGAGTAGAATATATATATATATGATGTTATGAATCATCCATTCATTTGGTTAGGAGGCTGTTACACGGTCAAGTGCTGCTTAGACTAAAAATGAAAGGCTACCCTGCACTTCATATGCTAGTTATTAGACAGATAATGTCACTGATTCTCTTCGAGTTATGGTCTCAAAATATGGGCCACTCTTTAAAATATGACATTTGTTGTTACTAACGCTACATATCTGTCCAGTTTAATGATGTCCGCTCTATTCTGAAACATATCCCTGTCTCTTCTTTTCACTGTACTGCATAGCTCCTGCATATGCCGTATGGGTGACCATGTTTTCCAGTCTCTGGCAGTCAAAGAGTGTAAGCTGTCAGGCGGGGTGGTAGGGGGTCATCAGGATGTGGGGGAAAAGGGGGTAGGTGGGGGGGGGGGGTAGCTGGAGTAGGAAGAGAGGGTAGTTTTTTGTTGTTTTGTTTTTTTCTTGGTTTTTTTGCTGGCTGCTTTCTCTCTTAGGGAGAGCACCCCTCCCACCTGGGCTCTTGCAGTAGAACAGGAAGCCCAAGCGAAGACAGAGGACAGCTATAAATAGCTTAGCTTGCGGTGGGGCTCTCCTGGGAGGTGGCAGCAAAGCCAGAGCTACAGCGCGTTTACTGATTGAACATGCAGTTAAAGCCTTTTTCTCAGACTCTTTTGGCTCTCTCAGCAGCAAGGGGCCAACTCTCCCCGGCTGAAGCAGCCTGCCGGAGAGTGGGAGATAAAGTATGACAAAAGATCTCCACTCGGTGGGTTCAACCGGTCTTGATGCTTGTCTCATAAAAAAAAAAAAAGAGAGAGAGAAGGGGAAAAAAACCCCTACAATTCTTTATTGTGATTGCCAGAGATGTCCTCTATAACTATTCGTCACTGTGGAAGAATTGTGTTAATTTGTACAGGGTTTTTTTTATGCAGAGATTTGCCTCTAGGGAGGGAGGGAAGGAGAGAAAGAAAGAGTGTGAGTGAGTTGAGGAAGAAGGGGGAGGGGCAGAAAGAGGAAAAGAAGACAAAGAGAATAAGTGTTTCTTGAAGGCCAGGCTGCACTGAGAGGTAAGATTAGTAAGTGCTCTCATAGACAGATAAAACTTTGTGTGTGTCTGCCTGTCTGTGTGTGTGTGTGGTTTTTTGTGTGTGTATTTATGTGATCTCCACTGCAGTGAGGTGATGTAAGGTCTTAAAACCGAGGCTTGAACCAGGGCAAGAGAAGCAGCCAAGCGTGAGGGTCGACAGGAATGCACGGCTGGCTTCACCTCTCATCCCCCTTCTGGCCTCACCCTCTTAATTCTTCTTTGTCGTTCTCTCTCTAAACTGCTCCCTCTTTTCTCTCCGTTAACACCCCCCAACATTCTTCTTTCTCAGACATAAAACACTTTTTTTTTTTTGCTAATTTGATTTCATTTCACTTGAATGACAAGTTGATGACAGATTACACTCAGCTGACCTTAGGCCTAAACATTGTAAGTGGAGTGGAGAAATTGAGTTAAACTGGCATTTCTATAAATAGAATTTTGCAATAGCTGAGAATTGTAATAGCAAACCACGATAACTACCGCTTGTCCTTTTGACCTTGCATTTCCACATGGGGCGTTGTTGAATTTTTTTTAACATGTTTGGGTAATGGAACGCATTTTTGAGTTTACATTTTTGGCTGGCACGTGCCTGCTTTTCATAAAATCAAGTTTGCTTGTTTGTTGTTCTGTTTATTAATCACTCCTTTGGTTTGTCACACATTTAGATATTTAGATTTCCCTTCCCCTGGTTAATCATTTAAATTACAACTTCCCAGCTTTGCTCCATTTGTCTGTTTGTTGATTACCTCTTTTAGTCGAGCTGCTCAAGTTGCCTTTGGCCCCAGCGTTGTTTGTTGTGTATACTGGCTGGCTTGTGCTGTAATAGGTGGTTGAGCTGCTGTTTTCCCAAGGCTCAGCGATTTGTCTTTGTACAGGGGCACGCTGCGGAAAAATAAGGTGCATGACTAAGCGGTCCGGCCTGGCCAGGAAGAACTCCCCCTTTCCTCTGGGTTTCTTATCTGGATCTCTGCGTGCCCTGTCTCCCCCCCCCCCCCCCCCGCCTCCCCCAACCTGCCATACTGCTTCGGAGGCTGACCTTGACAAGAATGTGGATTATTATTGTAATAAATACCGCTCTTGTGGAATGGCTTGAGGTCGGAGGGGGGAGACAAGGCAGAGTGGATAGAGAGGGGGAGGGAATGGGGGATTTCCGGTATTTTTCTCAGCACAGATGGAACTTTGTTGAAGCGTGTCACTGAGAGACTGGCCTTGTGAGAACAGCACACCAGCCTCTCTCTCTCTCTTTTTTTTTTTCTCTTTCAAACAGATCAGTTTTGGTCCAAGAACATTGTCTTTACCTTCTTTACTAGATTTTTCAACCTCAATGGACTTCTTTGGGGAGTATCTAAGAAGTTGTGCTTCACAGTGTGGAGTGTCTTTATCTGTGAGGATCTAACGGTCATGTCCTTGAGGAAGTGAATGAGGAAATAAATATGATTTTAGAAGTATAACTTTTAAGACTTGCTTTCTTCAAAAGGTTTTAAAAACAGGTACGGAATCGCTTTGTCGTCATGGCTGAACCGGTGCTACTGTCAAACCACTTTGGAACTACGTAAAGATGTCATTCTTTTTGGTGAACTGAGGTTCTACATTTGGAAAGTCTGACACATATAGCATTCAACACAGTATCTGAAGTATCCTGGAATCCGGTTTGTGCTGTTGCTTAACAAAACCCACCCACACTCACACGTACACACACACACACACACATACACACAGACACACACTGGAAACACACAACAGTATGAGAATTCTCTTAAAGTGGATGTTCTCGCCCAGTGCAGTTAGTGCACATATCCGGATCTAGTCTATCTCACTCGTATGAAGAAGAAATGGACCCCTCGGTTTAGAATGAAGTTACAAGGAAGTTGTCAGCCAGGCTTGCACTGTGACCACACAATAAACGGAGAGAACCCCTGCTGACTTAGAGGAGAGGAATCAGAGCTCGCAGCTGCAGGACAGCTCTCTTCACTCATCATTGTATTACAGAGCTAGGGGCTTTTCCAGGCTGCACTGGGGTGCAGCTGAGAGGAAGCAAAGAGAGGCACATAAGGAGGGAAAGATTTCTCAACCCCCCCATCTTTTTTCCTCCCTTCAGTTGCTTTGTAACAAGTGTGCCCCCCTCACACACACACACACACACACACTCTTTTAATTTGAGATTGTTCCCTCCCCCATTCCCTCTTTTAGACCTCTAACTGATGAGATGAAAAAGTGCAAAGAAGACTCCCCTTACGGAATCAATAGATGCAAAGCCATCTGTCGAAGGTCTTATGGTTATCAGATGATCTGAGGTTGCTTTGATAGGACAGGCTTGCCCTGTTGCCATATGCTCACACGCAGATTCCTGGCCCAGAACACTGATAAGCTTGCAACTTTCTTTTCTTCTTTTGCAAAAATGTTGATTGTCGTGCCTACTGTAGAAAACATTTCCCTGTCTGCTGTCGCTTAGGTTAAGGTCATGTTACACACACACAGTAGTGCTTCACAAACCCTCCCTCCTGTCGTCTCACACACGCGCATCTTTCTTTCACTACTCTTTCTCTCTGATTGCTTGATTTCCTGCCTGTACTAAAATTCAAGAGCCTTTTTGGAGGTGGAGTTGGCAGCGATTCTTCATAGTGAAACTCAGGCAAAACAAAAAAATTTTTAAAAAATGTCTTTTTTGTACAATGTGATGTGTGTTTCACATGTACCACAGTTTCCTCAGTTATTTTTAAACCGGTAGTGTGGACATCGTTTTCTCACAAAGCTGACTCCTTTCGGTTTCTGCAGGTGAAGGTGAGAGTTGAATAAGGCTTTGGTTATTGCTTGTTACCCTCCCCCCATGCATCTTGTCTGTAAATCCCACATCGTCTAATCTGCTGGCGATGTGCTTGACTGCTTTGGCTCTTAAACTCTGAATAGCGCCATTGTTGTCTGATGTCTGTATTAGTGCTAGTGTGTTACAGGCGCTGTCTCCATTCATGGCTCATCTCAAAGCACAAAGCTTATACAGTACAGTACTCTTAGTCCCATCACAAATGAGAGGTTGTTTTCTAAGTAAATGTATTGTACAAATGTCCTGGTTTTTATTAGAGCAGTATAAATGTCGTAAGATACATTTGTGGTTCATTTTCTACCATAAGCGGTCCACCCACCTGGTGACATTTTAATTAGAGGAATAAACCATTACCTCCAATAATTCTGTGTTACTGGTAATTGACAGTCATTGATGAGTAAAGAATTAACGAGGAGAAAATATACTCAGTGGTTTTCTCTCTGTGTTTAAGTGTCTCCAAATTTAACCTCTGCTGATTGGGAGAGAAGCAGGCTACTGGAGTTGATAGTGACTGTGCAGAGGTGGTGTCAAGCTTACCACTCCTTATTTCTCTCTAAGGTGCTTTCTGTCGTGCGCACACACACACACACACACACACACACACACACACACACACACACACAGTCATTCACACCCCCCCACACACATAAACATTGACTGAATTCACAGTAGAAGTAACTGTTATGGAAAGAGGGAGCTCTTTCTGTTTAATGGAAGCTGTGTTTTCCTATGTGGCGAACAAAAGGTTTTTTTCAGGTAAAGATTGACTGGTGGTGTTTATTAGCTTTATAAACCAATATTTAGCATTTGAGATCGTATTACCTGTGGAATTGTCAATAAACGGGGTAGTGTTTTATGTCAGTGAGCGTTCCCTCCTTGCCTTTAGGGAAATAGTCTTTGCACAGTAGCCTATAGCTGATAATGTATTTCTGTGTCTTTTGTTCTTCTGCTAACACTTTTTGGTGTTGCTAGGAAGTAAGGCAGCTGAGAACAGACTCTCTGTTCTTAGCAACAGGTGACTAGATTCAGCGAGGCTGTTGCTAAGGGCTAAACGATGCAGGAGACTCCCTCCTTTGAGCTGCAGACAGGCTCCACCTCTCTGTTTTCTAAGAGTTTGTCTGTTTGGTCTCTTGCCCGCTCAGTCAACTTTTGCTCAGAAACCAAAGAAAGTGATTGGCTCCCTGCTAGGTCCAAATGAAACGGCCTAGTTCAGCACATATTTTAGTTAAGTGGGGAAGGGCTTGATCAATGAGAAGGTATTGAAAATATGTATGTTGTTTTTGTTATTGATGTTGTTGTTTTTGGGTTTTTTTTAAGGTTATTAAGGTTATTAATCTGTCTTGATTGGGAAATACAGATAAAGCCTGATTAATACTTGTAACCTACATTAGATAATGTTTTTTTACTTGTTTGTTTGTTTGTTTGTTTGCCTGAAGACTTGTGATTTCTTGAAATTTTTAAACACCTGACTTACACACGCATCAAATGTCAGAAATTGTGTGTGGTGTATGTTGCTTATTTGACTGACATGCCTGCAGTGCTGCACGCTGACTGAAGTATGGGAGTACGGTTTCTGTGGTACACGAGGCTAAATTACCCAGACAGGCTTTTCCTGCCCACTGTTTTCTCACTCACCTGTTAGCCTGCATCTTTGTCTGACTTTCATCTGCAGCAAGCTCCCACGCTCTCACACCGAGAACTAACGACAGTCTCACTAATGATAAAAACCTGTTGTGTGTGTGTGTGGCCTCAATTCAAAGACCAGTTTCTCGTTGTCAAGATGAGAGGATAAGGAGACCTGCTGGAGTCCTGCTGCTGCAAAAATCAAACTGTGATTTGATTTCATTCTTTGCTCATTTGTTTGTCTGTTTTAGTCCTAATTTGTGTTAGATAAACAGCAGTGCTGTCTTAAAGAAGGTGAGATGTATTTCTCTCAAAAAAAAAAAAAAGCTATCAGCTTGCATCTTTGTTATCTTAATTGCATGTGTCCAAGAATAATTGCTAGACTTGACTAGGTTACGTTTTAAAGCAGCTTTGTCTCTCTTAGAGAACAATGAAGATTCGCTTTCGTGGCTTAGGTTGTGCATTACGGTATGTGTGTTTGACAGATGCACTTCTTGCTAGCAGCCATATGTTAGGAAAGGACGTTATCGTTTTTGAAAGATGCCTTTTCTTTCTTTAATGATGTGCTTGGTTATTGTGAATAAGCAGTAGCTCTACATGAATCCAGGTTACAAGGGAGAGGGTAATGACTGTCTGTAAGTCTGCATGCTTTGTTTACCCACTGTAAAGGCACTGTAACTGTGGCGGTTGTCCTCTTTTTTTTTTTCCCCCCACCCCCTCTTTTTTTTTTTTCACTCTTTTCGTTGCTCAGAAAATCAGAGCTTGTTCTTATGCTACGGGTTTGGGATTGATTTGAGGTTGTTCCTTATTATTGTTTTATGACTGTCTTGTCTGTCTTATTTGTCACCAATGTGTCAATTTCTGTACCTGTTTTCTTTTCATTGTGGGTTAGTGTCATTTTGTGAATTGGGTCATAGGAAACGGGTTGTGGATCGTTCATTTCCTCGGTTATGACAGAGCTGTTTATCTTGTTTGCCGGAGAGTCAGTCATCGACAGTTCGGCATGTCATCGTAAAATGGCTGGTGCAGATTCAGCCTACCTCCCTCCCCCCTCCCCCAACAGACTGGCACAGGGTTCTGCTGTTTTATACATGCCAATTTAGTTCCTCAAATGTGGTCACCTGAACGGGTTCCAGAGACCAAAGAAACTCAAATTACAGATGGCTTTTGGTTTCCATGAATCAGATTTTCGATCAGTCCTGCTCTCTAATTATAGGCACGGGCAGTTAGAGCCTGATTTGTTTTACAGCTCGGAGGTATTGTCGTATTCTTAAGACTTCAGTTTTGTTTGCCAGTTAGCGCTCAACATAAACATTTTAACCACTCGCAACATTTACTAAGCTGCTTTATTTTACCTTTTCGCTGAATTGGCAGACTTGGTGCAAGCAATAAATTGTAGTGAGTTGCCACTGAAAGTTGCCACAGTCCAGAGGCCCACTGAATGCAATTCACCACCGAATATCTCAGTTTCACCATAAGGATTCTCTGGGTAATTGTCCATCAGCATTTGCGCCTTGTGTTTTGCAGATGCTGGCGTTACATTCTACAAAAAAAAAAAAGAAACAACTAGTGGTACTGTTTAAAGCTGTGTTTAGTGATGGTGGTATTCTGAGGAAGCCCCAAGGCTAATTTTGAAACTAATGGGTTTTCTTTGTGATTCAAGTGTTTGTGTGTTGTGAGTAGGTCTACATGAATAAATGTAGTCTTTTTGATGTGTTATAAAATAACTCTGTCGTGTCGGTTTTGACTCGAGTATTGTTCTGAGCTGTCTAACTCAGAGAAGGCTTGAGACATAGACACTAACAAATACTTGCTGGTTGTTTTGCCTAGATACACTCAACTTGATTGAACTTCTTAAAAGTAAGATGGACTCACCTCTTGAGAATGGCATTATTTTCTAATCTTAAATGAATTCTTTTTGCGGTACGTAAATCTCGGCCATAAATATTTTGGCAACAAGTCATATGCTTTAAACGTCCAGTGTTTTCAACACGTAAAAGAATTTAGCTCGGTCCCCTCTAATTCTGACTGAATGTTCATGTTACACTTCCTGTACTAAGAATCTGACTATTGTGCAAAGCTGTGGAAAAGTGTTTTAGTTGGCTGTTCTTATCCTTTGTTTTTCAGCTGGGATTGGCTTTCCAGACTTTCCTTTTTTCTTGCGTGGAAATGAATGGGATTCAGGCTATAGGAGGCCAGTGTTATGGGGCTTCTCAGCTCTAGATCCACTAACATAACTCCCACCTTACAGGATGTTAAGGATGACAGTAGGGTGTTTAAGGTCTCCAAACACCTTTCTTTTTCCATTCTGTGTCCCCCTTAAGGTTTCATTACCTTAAAACCTTAGTACCCTGTTGCTTGCATTGTTTGGATTAGCATTCCAAACCTGAAAGGCTACTTGGAGAAAAGTCTTATCTAAACATAGTGTGACATTAGTTAGTGTGTCAACACCTCGTGGCTTAAGTTGAAAGGTCACACGTGATTGATGAAGGATACACATAGCTTCTCACAGGGAAGCGCTGTGATATTTTTGTAAACATGGCCTAATTTTTTGCATTTTTTTTCTCCCCCGTCCTTCATCAGTTGCAGACATAAGGGAAAAACATGATTGGAATAATTGTGGCCACACCCATAGGATTAACTGGTACTGAATTGTACATTAAAGTTTGCTTTAAAAATCTAGATCAGAAATAGTAGAGTGAGAGCACAAAGCCCTTTAAATATCTGATGTTCTATTCACATCAGAAAACGCACATGTATACTGATTTATTTATAGGACAAATAGGACAAACGACATAAGACACACTGGAACATACTAACTCACTTTAGCTGCTTACTGTGAGACTCTTTTAGCCTGCCATTTTCTGTGAATAGCAGATACTCTTCTGCTTCCGTGTAATTTTAGCAAGAAACAGGATTCCTCCCTTCACTTGTTGGTGTGCAACCCATTTCTTTAGCTGGTATAATTATCACGGTTAGAGGCCAGGTTGTGGTTGCCAGAGATGTGTGGCCTGGTCTGAACTCTACCCTCTAACCTTGGCCTGACTCAGGCCTTCAGCATGGCTGGAGAACCATTTCCAGCGCTCCCAGCATTCAGCATATGACACTGGGAAGATGACATCATACAGCTGGGGGTCTGTGGAACATTCTTGAACCCGAAACACTTACTTCACAGCTGAAAAGAGGGTGTGGGGGGCCTGAGGGGAATGTTGTATGAACTCAGTGGAGTTGAAGCTGAAACACACACATCCCTGCCAAAGCCTAATGTCTTATACCATTGGGAAAGATTCCTTTCCTATTATACCCATCTTCAGCCTCAGAGCATTTCCAACTTCCCCTACATTCTCTCTCTCTCTCTCTCTCTCTCTCTCTCTCTCTCTCTCTCTCTCTCTCTCTCTCTCTGTCTGTCTGGCAGAGCCATCATTTTCCACTGCTGAAATGCTATCCAAAGGGGCACTGATTCTCCACACCCCACTGGGCTGAAAGGGGATACAGTTGTTTGATGCTTTCCAGACCTGAGTAGCAGCAGGCAAATCCCAAAGGAGGAGGGGCCTCTAAACGGTGTCTTGGGACTGCTGAGACCTCAGGCCTCTCTGTGGTAACTGGGACAATACAGAGCCAGATTTGCAAGTGGTGCTCTGTCTTTTGCTTTTTAGTCTGAAGCTGGGTTTTTAACATTAAATTCGCTCAGTGTAGGGCCAGGCATGCTTTTTTTTTGTTTGTTTGGTTTTTTCAGTTGTTTTCCAAAAACCATTGTTCCCAGTTGACTCCAGGATTAATGTGCAACATCTGATAAGTAAAACCTGTCATCAGAACATTTCCCATCACCATAATGTAGTTTCAAAACAATTTAAATGATAGGTGTAGGAAGGAGAAAAAGCCCTAAGCTTATTTTTTTGGCTTTGCCCGTCAGTTGTTTGAAAGACTCAATCTCTTGTTAACCACAAAGCAGGCTTAAAGATCCAGGGTGTGGACAGCATGCAAGACTAGTGTATGTTACTTGGCAAAACCTAAACCCCTTGAAGAAAAACTAGCACTGAACCGCTAATGGTGTGCTTGAGCCCGCAAAGAAGAAACACAGCCAGGAAGTGGATTTTGTTTTTGTTGAACACTGCTGTCGCTCCCACTGAGGTTATGCATTAATTTAGCTCTTGTTTCCAGTGCCTCTACCTCCTCCTGCTCCTCCTCTTTCAGGATTTTACTGTGTGTGTAAGCTCAGGGTGGGTTTGTGCTTAGCATTATTTCTTTCTCTCTGTTTCTCACGCTGTTTCTCTGTCTCAGCACTGCCTATGGTTCATGCTTGACACTGAGGGGAGGCAGGGGTGCTTTGGACCAGTCTCAGTTCGGGTCAGTAAGCAACGTGCCGCCGGTTGTACGTAGGAAGTCCTCACAGTTGCTGTTCGCAGATCCGTTTTGCTTGGATTGGTTACACTGCTGCATAATAGCCTAAAAAACCTCTGCTGCTTTGTCAGTTTTTATTAATTTATTTACTGGCTTGCCTGAAGCCATGCATTTTATTTGACCTTTTCGACAGCCCATTGCTTGCAAGATTTTTCGTAATGGTATCTACGTAAACAACACTTAAAAGAAGTGTGCTAGTGGACAGGTGTTTGAATGCGACACCCTTGGTGTAATCCCCCGGTAATCCTGTCTGCTGCCATGTGCTCAGTTTCTTACAGCCGTAGTGAGTAAACAGCAAAGTATGGTCAAGGGTTCACGTCCAGCAGTACAAGCAGCCCTGCTGCCAGCAGGTCTAAAAAGAACAGGGCTCAAGATTAAGTGGACCAAGGGGGGAAGCAACTCTGTTCACACCCCCCCCCCCCCCACAGCTTCACTGTCATAGAAGCCAGTGGAGAATGCCTGCCACATGCCGTCGTTCAACAAGATTAACCTCATTCTGGAGCCCGCTGAACCCTTCTCCTTTTATGTAAGAGAGAGAGGAGGCCTATAGGGTGGGTTTGGTTGAGACACATAGACAGGGTGGCTCTCACACTGAACTGGAATTAGAGTGCGTGACTCCGCAGAGCCCTCGCAAACACTGTGGTCTTGTGAATTTTTAGCAACCGGGCTGTAAATTCTGAGTGCTCAGTAGAACAAGGCAGGGTGAGAAACGAACGTCGAACATTGCACTGGCATTATTGAACTGACACACATTTTCCACAAATAGGCAAGGGGAGGGTTGATTGTTGTTTTGTTTTAATTCCTTTTTGAGATTTTTTTTTAATTCAGTTGAAGACATCACTTTGGATGTGAGGTCCTTTGTTTTATCACTTTTAATCCCTATAGAATAGCTCTTCGTAATTGGTATTTTCATTCTCCAACCTGCATGAAATCCACGATTTGCTATGCTCTCCACATAATGCTTGTGCAAGCTTTATTGTGGTAGTCTCTATTGGGTCAGTAACATCCTTGATGGGAGCTTTGGTGATTGACACCAGAGGTCTCTCAGCTGATGAAAACACCAGCTGCTCAGCCATCGGTAAAAGCCTTTCTTTCAGCTCAATTCATTAGAGGTTGTGTCGCCTCTGGTGAACATACAACTTAGTCACAATACCCACAAACATTTTAAGGCCTTTCACTGTTTCCATCAACAACCCCCTTATCTGATCTTGCCTTTTTCATATTTAGCCACATTGAGTATCTTCAGGGTCTAGGGCTTTATATTTTGAAAAGGTAGAAGTGTTTTTTCAAATGATTTCTTTCTTATTCTTCTTGAAGAGTCCTTGAGATTACCTGGCAAACTCCTCCACTATGATCCTCTCTTACAGTGTGTTTTCAGCATATTTCTGAAACGGAGTGTTGTAATAAAGAATAGTCAACATAGCCTCAGAACATAGAGTCCACTTAGAAACCATGAAAAACAGGGAATGAATTACAAGATGACTGTTGTATCTCAGTCAAAAAACATTGGCATTGAAAATATTGTGGCAAGGCATTGTATTCAGATATAGTTCTTGATCAAAGAAATGCATAAGTGTAGAATCTAGGCCACAGATCTTGCAAATTTGACCAAACAATGAGAAAACTGCCCCCATTCTCAGAAATTGTACGGTAACCAGTAAGACTGAGGCTGAACTTCGCAGTCATTTAAACGGGCCTTTCTTTCATAATGGTAAACTCAGATGCCTTCAGTGGATTTTGACCAGTCGTTTGGCTGCTTTTGAGTGCGGCTAAATAATTAGATCACTTGGTTTTTTGAACTTAGGCTTTTGCCAGTTGTGACAAGGGGCTCGTTTTCCAGGAAAGCAACTGGAACAAAAAGCAGGTGGTCCCACGCTGACGGCCTGAGAGACTTAGTTTGGACCATCTGTGGACTGCCTTTGATTTATTGCGTCCTTGCTGATGGTTCGTCTCTCATTGGTACAGCATTTGTTCCTTCAGCCTTCCTTCAGGATAGGTGCATATGATGTCAATATCTGTTGCTTAGCACCAGCACAATCAGATCAACAACATGTCATTGACTGTAGATTGTCTGACCTGGCTGTGCTCCCTATGATGAAATCTCTAAGCTTGAGGTTATGTATCTGCTAACAGCAGAAGGTTGATGACCATTGTTTCCCTTTGGCCTTCAGCTTGTCAATGCATTTATTTCTCTTTGTGTGGGCTGGTGGCAGAGAAGGCCTTCCAAGAAGAAGTTCACTAAATACTGCACTCTTCATGTGAGCAAAGTCAATAAACTTATGTAATTAGATTATCATATTCTCTTTTCTGTGTTATGCTGAAGTTGCAATAACATGTATGAAATCAGATGGGTTTTTTGAGGCAGCAAAAACAGCTGTGATGCTTCATTACCTCTTTGGCTTGGCTTAAATATTCTAATCATACTGCGTGCTTTAAACGTTGTCAACCATGAATAACAATCATGGGGATCGTTAATGATCCTCACCATAAAGGTTAAATTAGCCAGAGTAACTGTTCAAGGCAATAGCTTAGATATTTTTTACGCTTGTCAGCGTAGATGGTTTCAGGTTTGATATAGTTTTTATTTGATCCTTTTGTGCAATTTTAGTTTCGGCCAGGCGTCTTCATGTTTACTTAGATTTGCATCTTATGCTCTTTTTTGTGCTCATTCGTTTTATCAAACCATCTGCTTGTATAGACTTATCTTCTTCTGCCTGTATGGCCTTATCTGCTTCCTTTTCTCCATGTTTTCTCTGTATAACTGACTTTGTTAATGGTTGGGGTGACTATAGTCTTTGCTTTCTGTCTTTTGCTTTCATGCTTACTGTTAACTATCTTAGGTATCACTGAGACCCAGAAAACACTTGATGCAAAGTATATAGTCATTCTATGGCTTGTTATAGTTGTTGATAGTTGTATTAGCATTAGCATGTTACACATGGGGACGGTGAATATCTGTTTGTGTTGTCTTATGGTTTTTGAGTCTCTTAACCGTGACTAAACTTCATATGTGTTGTCTTTGCAGATGGAGTCTCCAGTCTCCACACCAGCACCTCCACCTCTGCACCTCTTGGCTCCTGTGGGCAACAGTGACATCTCCTCTCCCTGCGAGCAGATCATGGTGCGCACACGCTCCGTGGCCGTCAACACCTCAGACGTGGCCCTGGCAACTGAACCAGAATGCTTAGGGCCTTGTGAACCAGGCACTAGTGTAAACCTGGAAGGAATTGTGTGGCAGGAGACAGAGGATGGTAAGTACCGCCATTTTAGCTCAGTTATTATGTGGATGGCTGGATTCCAATGGAAATGAAGACATTTTAATGACAGTTATTGGGGGGTCATGCAAACTGGGAAACTGAAACTTAGTAACGTCATTTCGGAAGCCATTGGGTGTAGGTGTGGTCTCCTGTTGTCCTCACTCTGAGCTGCAAATTCAGTCCAACTTGCCATGTTTTAAGTGTCTTAACTTTGTGCAGCTGTTTAATATGGCAAGAGGAAACTAGTGCTAGAGTGTTCACTGAAAACGTATGCACCCGAATAAGAAAAAGAACTACAAGCTTACCCCTGAACCAAGTTAACAAAATGAGAAAGGACTTAGACCCTGCTGTGTTTTTCACTATTGTCTTGCCAGAACAAGGGCTTTCTGTTTCGCATTATCAAAACAAAAATGTTGTCCACTGAAATGGCAAGTGAGACTGGATGTAACAAAGATGTAGTGAACTCATACAAGCATCGTTAATTGTTAAGGTGTGCCATTATTTACAAATGTTTCGATCCAGACATTAATTTCAGTTTGACATGTGGTTTTTACTATAAGCTCCCTGGGACTAAGTATAGTATAGTCCCTGGGACTTTAGCATAAGCGCTCTGGGACTAAGAGCTTACGATGATTGACAGTAATGTTACTGTCCACCTCATTATGCTGTCTTTCTTTTAAACTGGAGTAATTGTAAAGTAGTAACTCTGCCAAGCTCAGATTCAACTCCCCAGTCTCTTGGTATTTTATTCTGCTGAACCTTCCCACAGCTCTGTGGTGAATTGACTGGCTGAGGTTACAGACCAGAGGGTATCATAATACCTGCTTCTTGCAGCACCAAAATACTACATCTCTTCTGTGTGATTCCATTTCATTATTTTTTTTTCCCAGGTTGGTTGTTTTGAAGAAGCACCTCCCTGAGCACATCTTGCGTGCATGCTCTGACATGATTTCCCTGCTGCAGTGTTAATTTGTTTTAGCTGAAAAGAAGAGGCTCAGCTCATGCTGCCTTTCATGAGCTTGCACAAGCAGCAATTTGTTTACAATTGCTTACCAGAGCTGTGATGTGAAAGGGGAGAAAAAAAACAACAAAAAAAAAATCAAAGCTCATTTGCAGGCTAAGTGGTTACTTGTTAGTCCAACTAAGTCAATGTACCGTGCTGGCTGGAAGCACTTCTAATAGATATATGTTTGTCGTATTTCCAGCCCTCCCCCTTTATGACTGATAGCTGGTTGTCTCATAATGTGCTTTCAAAACGACTGTGATTTAAAACAGCAGACAAGGTCAAGAGGCGTTACACTGCTGGTGTGTGCGCTCGGACCCTCCCACACATTCCATTAGCTACAGCATACGAGATTTAAACCTTGTGGCTAACCCAGGAGGGGAATGCGTGACAAGCCAGCTCTCTCACTCATACTCAGCCCCCCCCCCCCCCCCCCCCCCCCACTCCCACCTCCATGCCCCCCTCCTCCTCCTCCTCTCTTTTCCTCCTGCTCCTCAGATCTCATGATTCAGTGCATCACTTTGACACCTCAGCACTGCTCACATGGTCTTATCAGTGCTGCTGCCTCAGGAGGCTCAGTGCTGCACAGCAGCCTCAGCCTGACAAATGTAGAGAATAAGCCGAATAAGGAGTTAGAGCAGCCTCCCGAGAGCACTCTGGACATGAACAATAGCATCCAGAGACAATGTTTGAGTTCATCATTGGACTAGCTACTGGCAGCAAAGTAGTAGACTCAGTGAGGAAAAGGTTTAGGGTTTGCTATACACACGAATGTACTTCATAGCAACATAGTTACAGGGCATACATTTTTAATGATGCTGGGAATTTGTGAATTTGTGATGAGTGTAAGTAATGTCATGTAATAAAGAAGTTTAAAGTTAGTACTAATTGATTGGAATCCTCTTTGCACTCTCATAGAGAGATTTCTGAGAGATCTGAGGTGATATCCCTGCATGAGATTTCCAAGACGATTGTGTCTCACTAAGTTATATTCATTTTCTCCCAAACACAGAACAACCTTTGCGGAAGAATTTGACTACCAAATGGTGACCTTTCTGAGCACACTATTTATAGAGAGCTGTTTGGATCAATGAGTGGCTTCATGCTGGTCTGTCAGGGTGAGGTGCAGGAGGGAGCAGAGGGTACCCCTGACCTGTCAGCCCTGACCCCTCCCCCCCCCCCCCCCCCCCCCATCACCAGCCAAGGTTGTCTAACAGCTCCCTTGCCCCTCTCGGGAGACAGATAGAGACGGGAGAGTGGCATTTGAAGGCGGCTCTGACACTAAAATCCCCCTGCCTGTGCAATGATATGATGTTGACCTGCAGGTCGTGTTAGTGAAGCATCAGCCCTTGCATGCTCATCCTGCTGGCACTTGAAAATGTCAGCTCTAAATCTTCTGAAGGTTTATCGCTCCTCAAGTGCTGCCCAGAAAATCCCTCTCACAGTAGGCTGGAGCGCCATGCTAGGCGAGGCAGTGGTGGCAGTGGCCAAGTGCCAGTGGCAGGCGTCCTCTCACCCTGTGAGTCTTTGTCTATAAATGACTCCAGCTGGTTGTAAGCTTCAATTTGAGGAGTTTTTTTCTTTACCCCTTTCCTTCTTTCTGTTGTTGTGTTGCTTAATTTTATATGATTTTTTCTTTTTCGGTGCATAACATCTTTTTTTTTTTTTTTTTTCCTTAGACAAGCCTTAGACAGGCCAATTAGCGACTTGATCTTTTCTCTGCAGTGTCCAATGTAACGTTTTTTCCTCCACTGACCCCCCCGGGCCAGTAGATCAGAGTTTTACTGGCCCCTTGTATATTTTTACTGGCCTGGAAAAAAAAAAAGAGAACAGAAAACTTTTTCATAAATCTGTTCATTTATTAATCGTATATACATTGTAATGATTCATCGAAACGACGGAGAACTGATTCATTTTCTTCTTACAACATTTTAAAGATTTTAATAGTAATTTTTTATTTTATTCATATTAATACATTCGGTGAGGACTGTGGATCTTTCACTGCAAGCGGCGATGGCAGGCCCTCGCACCCACGGCTATATCACCAAATTAACACAAGCTACATGGTCATAGCAACAGCTATAAAAGGATTTGGGCTTAACAGCAGAATCAAAGAATCATTATATGAACCAAGCAATCTGCCAAAAGTAGTACCACAAACAGGTGGGTTTTTTTTAGATTAACCGTAACATTTCCTTTGTACACACGCAGGCGTAAATGCATAGGCTTAAACACAGTGAAAAACACTGGCGGAGCAAACTGCACGACTTGAAGCGGAATTTCCCTGCGCCACGGTCAGTATTTCCATATCAGGACAGTTCATCAACCTTCATCCCTGACAGTCACCAAATTAACAACACTACAATTAACCGAGGTAACAAAGTACGATGTCTCCTTCTCTTAAAAAGCCATCTGGGGCTCTTTTGTTACTAAGCATGCCAAATGCCTCCCGACATGGGCGAGTTTGCAACACCGCGACTCGAAACTCGAGTTTGCCTACGTCTCATCCAGTTTTTTTCATATCGGGACAGCTCATCAACTGTTATCCCTGACTTGATCACCAAATTAACACAAAACCACAATTAAAAGAGTTTGGTTTTTTACTAAGCATGAGAAATGCCTCCCAACATCGGTGAATTAGCTTCTTCCACCCAGGCGTACCCCCTTTCTTTCTTTTTATAGCCTCATACACTTCCTGTGACATTATTTTCGAACTGTTGGCTGAGGTGAAACTTTAACCAGGTGAAAATACTGACTGCAAGAAAAAACTTGTCAGGGAATCAAGGGTTAGCTTTAGCGTCATGGCTGAACTGACTTGTGACTGTGATTGGCGGAAACACGGTCACTGGCCCAAATGGGCCAGCATGTGGCCAACCAACCTGCCCAACATGCTTTTTTACTGGCCCTGGGCCGTCGCTTATGTTGAACCCTGCTCTCTGTCATAATAGAACAAGGTGGATGTCTTAGAGGCAAGATGGATCTACAGAATTGATAAGGAAGTGTTGAGAAAAGGCGTAAACTGTTGTTTTGGCTAGCTGCCGAATATTCTTCAAACAATTAGTTTTTATTTACTTTCAGCTTTTATAAGGTCCTTAGACCTGTCGGAAAGCATTCCCTTCTCAGTCACCGTGTTGAACACTTTTCTAACCAGTCTGTCATAAACTCCATGGAGACATTGGAACCACGAGCAGTCTCTAAGGACTCTTGTTATTGTCTCTGCTCATGAGGAATGTGATGAAGACAGACACTTGACATGTGGATGTCTGCTCAGGCAAGCCAGTCTGGAAAACAAAATACACAAAGACCTTGATGGGGTGGTGTGTTTGCCTGGGACTCTGCTATTCTGTCTGTCAGACTTGGGCCAGGCTGCATGCCCACTGCTTGAGTTGCCCCTGTCTCTGAGCCTGCGGTCAGGTCTCAGCTCAGCCAACCCTCCCTCCCTCAGCGTGTGGTTTGGAACCTTCTTCTGCACCTCTCTCTCTCTCTCTCTCTCTCTCTCTCTCTCCCTCTGTGCTTACACCCTAGTGTTTTTTACTCTGTTTGGGGCTATAGCCAGGTTGTGTGTGTGGCGACTGTCCAGCAAGTATGTTGTGCTTGGCACCGCCAGTTTTAAAATGGGGATTTACATTGTCCAGAAGGATCCTTCTTTCTGTCTTTGACTCTCTCTCTCTCTCTTTCTCTCTCTTCGCTTAATTGAAGCAAGGAATGAGTCTATAATGTGTATAAGGTATGAATGTTGGAGAGCTTACATAAACCTGAAGACATGTAGGCAGAAAACCCACCCCCAATTCTAGACATACAAAGTGTACCAGAAACTGCAGAAGCAAATACCCGATTCTTGTAGAATGTGGGTACATACGACCTGTTCTCTCACTGTAGGATCAGCTCAGTTTCTTAGATCAGTATGTCGTGTTCTCTGTTTTCCTTTTCTTTTTACTCATGGGCTTATAAACAGCACCTGGCAACCATACTTCCCCTTCAGGGGAGCTTGAAAAAATGAGTAGGGATGGGGGAGGGGTATGTTCTCACCCTGCTATTGAGTGGGGGTCATTCAGCTGTGCTAAATCACCAGTGTGGTTATTACAAAAGAGGAGCCACTGTGAACACACCCCAACCCCCTACTCTCGGGGGGGAATGCTCACCCGGATCATGTGACCCAGATAATCAGAGGAGGCAGTCAGCGTAGCGGCTGTGTCAGAGGATCAAAACCCTTGTAAAATCACATCACTCACGAGTAGCTTGAGGATCTCTGTCACTGATGGACTATTGTCTCAGTATTGCAGATTTCAGTTGTTTGTTCTCAGCATATAAACATACATCTGAAATATGTTTTACTGGTCGTCAGCACACATTTTTCCAGTTGAAACAGCTCTACACACAGTGCTCACCATTTTGAATGATTTGTTTTACTAGACAGCTACATCTGAATAACTAAATATTTATTTTTTGATTTCAGAAATATTTTCTTATGGAATTTCAGAGACCTGCTCATTAAATTAAACACCATACAAAACCAAGAATATTGCCATATCAGCCTGTCAGAAGTACATGTTGGAAGACACTTTGTTTTGAACAAAATGGCAGGTGAACAGATCCCATTGAGTGTTGGTTTGCTGACAGTGTTGTTAACTTACAACACATTTTGATGGCAGCTGATTTGTATACAATACTGGGTTCACAAATACATATGGCTGGTTTGCTAGTTTTTGTTTAACTGTTTTAAATTTCCTGTCTTGAGTTACCATTGGCATGTTGTAGGACAAATAAATCATCAAAAACTTAATCTTCTTATCTGTTTTTTTTCTTTCACACATAAGTCTGGCCAGAATGTTGCCGGGAATTGTACTAGGTCTGCAGTAATTGCAGGATCAACTTTCCCAGCATTTCAACTCTGGTTTACATTTAGGTCTGCACACAAACCTGTCCTGGTAAATTCCTGGAACATTTACTTGTAATACTGCATTTGTGATAGTCAGGTATCACCAGAGAACTGTCCAGTATTGACGGAAAGGTGACTTTAAGGTGCAGTTTAGGAGTTGGAGCAGTTTCGTTTCATACGTGGCCTTTCAGTTCATTACGTCAGCTCCTTTCCCTTCCTCAGTTGAGTATGTACAGATTATGGCCTTCATTGTGTTCTCATAATCCTGTTGCCTCTCATTATCAGTGCTCAAAATTGGCATAATCCTACATAATGTAGACAGCACAATGACCTTTAAAAGACCATTAGGAAAGAAACTTGGGGTGTTGAATTGTGCATTAGAGGTGACGTTAGCAGCCCTTTGTCCCACCACTGCATAGATGGCTTTTCCCCGCTTTGGTCTGTTTGACCTTCAGTCAATGAAAAAAGGGGAGAACAGAATGAGACTAGTTAAATGAGAAAGGATGAGAGCGCAGGAGGTTAGTGCTTGGAGGCCCCTGGCCCAGAGACTTGACCCGCAGCAGGAGAAAAGGAAGGAGGGAGTCGTTGGGGGGTGGGGGGGGATTATGGGGGCCATTCCTGTCCATATTTGAAACTCTTCATGGGGAAGATGAAACTGGTGACCCAGGCAAGGAGGAGGCCCCCGGCCCCCTTGGCAGGGCTTGTCAGGTCTTTGTTGCCTTTAGGAGCTCTTTGATGGCAGCACCAAGGGGGTAGCTGAACTGGGGGAAACTTCTACGACAGAGGTGGCCTTTTGTTGCTCTGAGGAGCAGTGGGTGGGAAGGGGATGTGAAATGACAAGCAGGTTGTGCTAGAATGGGAGCAAAGAGGCCAGCTGTGTCTCTTCTCAGTTGTAGTCATAGTCACGTTTGACTCTTAGGCTAGTGTAACTGGTAGTTTAACAGAAAGAAAGAGGTGGGGGGAGGGGCCTTGGGAAAAGAAGGGTGTTTTTTGTTGGTTGGTTTTTTTTTGTTTGTTTTTTTTAAAATCCTGCCACCAGCATACAGAAGCTTCTTAAACTGTGTGTTTTTCAGGACTGTATTGTAAACATATCAAAGGTAAATAAGTAAACATATACTTCCTGCCCTTAAAAAAAAAAAAAAAAAAAAAGAGCTTGTCATGTCAAGCGCCATGTGCTTCCTCAGAGCTTTGCTAGCTCAGAACTGTTTGAGTTTGGGCTTGTCCGCCGTACCAATTTGCTGCTCTTGGCAGTCTTACATTCAAGACGTATGCAAAACAGCAGTGGAAAGACCCACACCACAAGTATGAAAAACATGCAGGGCAAGCACAATGAGCTATTCTCCGAAAAGGGATTCACTAAGTGAGCTGGTTAGCCTGAGCCATTCAAGCATCTTTCAGCCAAAGACACAGCCAATAACAGTGTCTAAAATAAACACACAAACCTTGTTTATGAACATTTAAACAATATAATTGTTTTAGATCTCAGACCGTCTTCAGTGAAGCATAAAAAAAGACAATATTGATTCAAATTACAGTTTACCCAATATTACAGAGCTTTTGCCTAAGCTTTTGCACTGATATAGTTCCATGCTTTAGTCATGGAAGAGTTACGGTTTGCATCCATTTTAACAGGCTCAGTGAGCCTTTCACGCTTTAGACTTCTAAGAAAATAAGTAACTGCCTGAGCACGTCCTCAGATAAATGAAACTGCTTTGGGTTGGCTCCCCAGAGAGAGTCATGACTTGGTTAATGACTGTGCAGTGTTTCTCCCTCATGAGCAGATGGAGGTGGGTTCACTTTACCTCTCTTTGTCTTAGGCCTTCACCAGTCCATCAAGCCTGCCCTCTAAACTGGCCTCCTAATCGCCTCACGGAGGAACACAACTCCTAATCTGGCTAAGACTAAACCTTTGAGTCTTAAAGGCCAGCTGAAAGGTTTCGGTTGGTCTGTTACGCTTAAGCATATGTGCGTTTGTGTTTGGGTTGGTTTGTTCTACACCAGGGCTAACACACTGAAAATTTGCTTAGCACACCAAAGGACAGGAGGCTGAAACTTCCATTTGTTTCTTTCCTTGCCAGTAGAAACCTATGCTTCTGTGAGACAGTGGACTCGGCCTAATGCCAGAGAGGCATCGGTGTAACAGTGCTGTAGACTGATAGCAGAAGGCGCTCTGCACTACAGGAAAGGGAGTGCTGTGGGGTGGGAGTGTAAAGCTTGAAAGTGGAGAAGGGTGGCAGGACTCTCACTTAGGCTAGCTAATAAAAACTAAATTAGTCTGCAAGCTGCTGGAGAGGATCTCCTGTGCCGTTAGCAAATGTTACCACACTTGCTTCATTCTGACTCCAGTTAGAACTAAGGACTTACTTGACTTTCAGAGGTTACGGTCAGGTAAGAGTATTTAGGCTACATATGTACACCCACGTATAAGTCATAGCTCTGTAAGGCAAGTCGGTTTGTACCACAGCGTTTTCTCTGCAGCTGTGTGTATGCATACACACTCAGACAGTTATGCTGAAGTGAAAACAGTGAGACATGCTATGGCAGAGTCAGTGTGATGTGGGATTGTGTTCTCCTTTGGTCTCTGTTGTATTTAGGCTGTTCAAGTTCACTCAACTCTTTTAAGGGCCAAGGCAATGCAGTATACAGTTGTTTGGATGGGCCTTTTCAGTGCTTCTGGTGACACTGTGACCTGCCTTATGAGACACTGGAGTCCAGTGCTTAACTGGCAAGTCTTCTGAAATTACATCACAATCCAAAGGAAATGGCATTATTTGGGCAACCCCTGTTCACTTGTTGTAAACCTCTCACAAAGACCGGCCCTGGGTTCATTTTCTGCGTCAGTAATTATCTTTTCAGTAACAGCTGATATGACCTTACTTGTATACAGATGTAACAGCCGTTCCTTCCATGTTCCCCTCGACATACTTTGTGCACAGGCAAATTATCAGTGCTGTTCAGTGTATACATCATTTTAGTGTTGCATTCTGTTTAACCATTTTTATCTCCTCTTAGAATGCTTTACCCACTTTTCAGTAAACAGGGAAGTGCTGCTTAAAAGACTGGCCAAATATAGATTTTGTTCCCCCTGACTGACAGAAGAGTGATATTTTTACTGCTCAGCACCTTATTATAATGCTGTGCTGGTAGGCAGTTTATGCAGAGGCCGAATAATGACTGGCAGATATGTGCTTCAAAGCTGACAGCAATCTGTAATCATGAATCCAACTGGAATTGTAGTGTGTTGTTGACTGAAGTGAAATGATCATGAATACTGGCATTGATAAACTACAGAAATTTTCAAAGGGTATGTGGAGGACAGTTGAAGTGATTGCTGGAAGGTCTGCAGCATAGCAGTTTTGAGTCGAGTGGAATGCCCCTGGAGAGCTGCCTCAGTAGGAGAAACACTGTGTGGGTGTGTTCCAAAGATATATTGTCCAGGAGTCATATTTCTCCAAAAGTGGCTGCTGCCACCTTGTGTTAAGAGCTGAGGATCATACTGAAACCATTTTCTGTTGTCTCTCTCTCTCTCTCTTCCTCTCTCTGTCTCTCCTTCTGCCTCTCCCCCTCACTCTATTTCTCACTCAGTATCTTCTCTCTCTGTCTCTCTCACACACACACTGGTATCAAAATGTTAGGCAGATGATGCACAAACTACTCAAGAGACAAATTGAAGCTGACAGACATGGGCTCTCACCACCAGGGGAACTACTCTTTTATGTGCCTCAGCTGTTTCCTCCCTGACACAAAACACAACATTTTTAGAGAGCTACTGCAGACTGCAGCAATGTCAGATGGAGGACACTGGCAGTCCAATGATTTCTCCCCCCACCCTGCTTGCTTAGCTGCATACAAATGGCAGCATGTGTACTTTTTACACTGCCATTCTGGGAGCCATTCAGTGTTTCTGAAGGACTAGACATTACAGTGTATCTTATTTTCAGAAGCATAGTGCATTAATCTGAGATATAAGAGACCACTTCTCATTAGATGCCAGTTTTTATCTCCAACTCAAGAGACTGCTTTATCTCTCACTCTCAACATGTCTGGTGTTTCCTTGCAAAAATTCAACAATCATTGTAAAGCTCACAAATCACCTCTTGATGCGGTAGCAACTTAAAGGTAACATCATCATATATGTGAGTGTTTGTAATGATGAAGTAAATGTTTCAGATGTTCCTGCCGTTCACTCACACTTCTCTTTTTCATCAGGTATGCTGGTGGTAAACGTCACATGGAGAAACAAGACATACGTGGGCACTCTTCTGGATTGCACTCGGCATGACTGGGCCCCACCACGGTAAGACAACTTAAGAACGTGGAGACAAGTAGATATTAATATTGAATAACAGAGATAAACAGAGGGTGTATCAAAGTGGCAATATGTGAAATAAATGTGAACAAAGTACTGATTACTTCTGAACTTTATATAATGATGGATTGTCCACAATTATTACCACTTCACTACGAAAGTATAGTGTTGAAATATTTAGTGTGTTGCCAGAATTATCTTCATCAAGTTATATTCGACTTTCTTGAAAATGGTTTTGTTGCCTTTCTGATGGAAATGACTTTTTACACATGCAGAAAGTACCTCTTGTCCTTTCTGATCTGTATGCTCTGCATTCATCATTAAGAATGAAATGTCTGAGGATAATGTCTAAAAACTGTTTCCCTGCTGACATCAAGCTTTTGAAATGCAACATCAGGGTGGAATTGATTTTTCTTCCTCCTGTGCTATCGATCCTGGCAGAGGCATCAAAGCAGAGTGGCTTGTGCTGATTTTCAGCTCAGCCTTGAGCCCCCTGGGCCTTAGAGCCTTACACCACAAGAAAAACCCACAGATCTCTTATGAGATTGAATAGGGGAAAGACTGGCTTCTGATAAGGTTTGGCTGTAGGTGCTGAATTCCCCCATATACCTGGTGTGAAAGAAAGTGCGCACTTAACCCACACATCTACCGATATATTACGCACAGGTTTTACATATATATATATATATATCAAGTGAACAAGTGATTTTATGGTGTAAGTGGTTCACACATTTAACAGGCTCAGCCATAGAGGCTAGAATGCTGTGCATGTTTTTTAGTTTAATTTCTACGTGCTCAGGGGAAGACTGTGTTGCCATGGCAGTCTTAATCTGAGGGCTGCAGGAGGTCGTCATCAAACTCTGCAAACACAGCTGCAGTCCCTGGAGAGAGCTCTACTGAGGAAGCCAAGCAGTTTGTTTGTTGAGCTCTGCCTAGTGTTGCATTCTCTGCCCCCGTAGCTATTGCTCAGAATGATGTAGACTGTTATTTTGTGAGTAATATAACCCAGGGAATTCAGATTCTACTCCTTTGATGAGACAAAATGCAGTTGTGTTACACATTCATTGATAGCATGCAATGAATATGTAGTTCTCGCCTCATGACAGCTGCGATGACAGTGGCAACACTTTGCTTAATACATCTCTCTATTTGGACCCCTTGTGTTGGCAGCCCTTTTCACAAAGGTTTGGCATTTGCATGAGATTGTATTGTGAGGGAGGCCAGTTAAGGTTTAGATGAGGTTTTCAGGTACTGCAAAACTCTTACAAGCATAGTGTGTCTGTGACCAGTGTTTGGGAAAGTATTAGTATTAGTATGATTTGCTATATTTCCTGGGTTTGGTGATCTAGGCGAGGTATCTGTCCTCTGACTGGACTCCACGGCTGTTCTTTCTATCTGAGGCTGCATCCTGTCTTTTGGAGGATATTATCACAACATATCTGATCTGTAGCCAGGTCACCCTGGCTTAATCCTGCAGGACTTTGACGCTGTGTGCTATCCATCTGAGCACACTAGCTGTCAAGATCAGGGATAATGCGAGGATAAAAAAGCACAGCACATTGCTGCCTCTCATGGGGCCATTCCAGAAGCACTTACAGAACTCAGAGTGGAGTGGCATTATACAGAGGAGAGCCCATTGCTCACATGAGTGTCTCTGACAGTGTTCACACCCTGCATGTAGATAATTTTATGACAGTTGTAGATGTTGAATTGAATGTTCTTGAAAGGCTTGTTTTGTTTTGCCAGTACTAGTTATCTCTCTTTTTATATTTTTTATCTGTCTGTAATTTTTGACACAGGTTGGTAAATCCTGACATTTTTCTCCCCTTTTTACCCAGCTTTTGTGAGTCACCTACAAGTGATTTAGAGATGAGGAATGGACGGGGCCGGGGCAAAAGGATGAGACCCAACAGCAACACTCCAGTTAACGAAAACAGCAATTCTTCTGACAACAAAGGCAGCGGAAGCAGCAAGACCCGTGCAGCATCCAACAGCAAAGGTCGGCGAGGCAGCCAGAACTCATCTGAGCGGCGAACTCCTCCCAACAGCAATACAGAGGATGTCAAAGCCAGCCCATCATCTGCCAACAAACGCAAGAACAAACCTGCTTCTGATATGGAGCCGAACTCAAGCTCAGAGGACACTAAGGGTAGCAAGCGCATGCGCACCAACTCTAATAGCGGAATGCCGCACGCCGTCCTCCCCATCCCTACCATCAAGACCGAGCCTCTTCCCCCCTCTCTGGACCGCAGCTGCCCGTCACCGGTACTCATTGACTGCCCCCACCCAAACTGCAACAAGAAGTACAAGCACATCAATGGTCTGAAATATCACCAGGCTCGTGCCCACAATGATGATGACATCAAGTTGGACATGGATGGTGACAGTGAATATGGAGAGGACTCTACTTTACACCCGGAGCCTGGCAACTGCAATGGGGCCTCCATCTCTCAAAAAGGCTGCCTATCTCCAGCCCGTTCTGTCACACCCAAAGGCAGAGGATTTGATGCTCAGAGCCCATCCCCCTCCTCAGGCAAGTTTACCTCTAAGCAGTCAAGCAAAAAGAAGCCATGTGAGGCTGACCACGACACTGGGGCTGTACCCATGGATGGCTGTGAAGATGGCCCCTGTCTCACTGATGAGGCCAGCAATGATGGCATTGATGACAAGAAAGGCATGGACAAGGACAAAGCTAAGAAGTCCAGTAGTGGCTCAAAGGCTGACAAGCTTGTCCAGAAGGGCATGAAGTCTGCTCGGCCTGTAGCACCCTCTATGCCCCCTCAGCAGCTCTATACCCTCCAAACATCTGGATTTCCTTCTGGAAACCCTGGCTCCTCTCCAGGTATGACTACAGTGGTGCAATCCATCCCCAAAAGCCCTCAGTTAAAAGCCATTCAGCCCAAGCCTGCAGTGATGGGAGACTCCTCCTCTGTGAATCCCGTCCTGAGTGCTTCCAAGGATAAGAAGAAGAAGGACAAGAAAAAGAAGGATAGTGGTAAAGAGGGTGACAGCCCCAAAGCTCAGGGGAAAGTAGGAAAACCTGAGGGGGGAAAGAGCCCTTACTCTGAGTCCTCAGACCCAGGAAGTAAGAGTGATGGACTCCTTAATGGCTCTGCAGACCCCCACCAGAGTCGCCTGGCTAGCATCAAGGCTGAGGCAGATAAGATCTACAGTTTCACTGACAATGCTCCCAGTCCGTCCATAGGGGTGGCCAGCCGAATGGACAGCGGAGGCTTGACGCAACCTCTCACACCACTCCATGTGGTCACACAAAATGGAGCGGATAATTCCTCAGTGAAGACCAACAGTCCAGCATATTCAGACATCTCTGATGCAGGGGAGGATGGCGAGGGCAAGGTGGAGGGCATGAAGACCAAGACTGAGGACCAGTCTGGCAGAGAGGGAGCCAAGAAGGCACTCTTCTCTTCCCAGCCTCCCAGCAAAGACTCCCCGTACTACCCCAATTACGACACTTACTACTCACCCAATTATGCCAACCCCAATCCTAGTCCAAGTGTTTCTACCTCTGGTGCCACACTACAGGATGGTGGCCCTGTTAAGGTGAAGAAAGAGGAAGAGCAGGAGCAAGGAGATGAGAAAGGAAAACCAGAGCAGCAGGAGGATCGCAAGGTGGAGATAAATGTTTCCAGCCAGCAACAGCAACAACAGCCCTCAGTAATCCAGCAACGCTCCAACATGTTTATGCAACCACTCTACTATAACCAGTATGCCTATGTGCCACCATATGGCTACCCAGACCAAGCCTACCATAATCATCTGATGAACACAAACCCAGCCTACAGGCAACAGTGCGAGGATCGCCAGAGGCAGGCAGCTGAACAGCACCGTGCTGCAGAGAAGAAATCTGAAAGTGTTCAGAAAGACAGGGAGGCATCCATGAAGGCAGAGGAGTGGAAGCAGAAAGCCTCGGTTCCCCCAACCCTGTCTAAGGCCCCTAGCCTCTCAGACCTGGGCAAACCTCAACCGCAGGGAAAGCCCAAAGACCCCTCTTCAGAACCAGCCAAGTCAGTCATAATTCCTAAAGGTGAAGATGCTAAGGCACAACCTCAACAGGCTGAAGGACTGAAGATGAAACTTAGCGAGAGTGGGCACCATGCTAAAGAGGAACAGAAGCCTGGAATGGAGTCTGGCAGGCCATCAGCTATGGAGCAAGCCATGTGGTACAGACAGGTAAACTGTCTCAACTGCCTGGACCTCACATAAATATTAAGTTAGCCTTTGGTATATCTTCCTTTGGCTGGCAACAGAATAATAATTGGAGTTCGCCTTTGTTCCTAAGTGGTGTTATAGTATTTAAATATCTGGAATATTGCATCAGATAACTGGCTTGTTAGGCTGAATATTTCAGTTGCTTGCAATGAGTTATTAAGACTAATTGCGTCTTGGTTCTAATACTGGTTTTACCTTTCTTTTAGGAGCCTGATTCTCGACTGTGGCCCTATGTCTACAGTAAATACCCTGAGGCTCAGAAACCTCAAGATGAGGAACGGTGGAAGGAAGAGAGAGATCGGGACAGAGAACGGGATCGGGACAGAGACCGAGATAGGGAAAGAGACAGAGAGAGAGACCGTGACAGGGACAGGAAAGGCAAAGATGAACGGACACGTCCCAAAGAGGCAACACCAAAAGAGGAGATCAAGGAGGGGGCTGAACCACGAACCTCTTCTGCCTCAGAGGAGCACAGAGGAATGGGGAAAGACCCTCGAGCTGTGGCACACATGCAGTTCTCCTCTCCCCTGCCACAGCACCAGTCCTATATGCCCTACATGCATGGATACCCGTACGGCCAGGGCTATGACCCCAGCCACCCAGGATACCGTGGAATGCCGTCAGTGATGATGCAGAACTATCCAGGTTGGTCAGCAGGTCTAAGCCATACCCAAGATTTGTCTTCAAGAACTACATTTTGCCATATGTAGTATAATGTTTTCCAATTGAGGAGGTGACTTGTTTCATTTTGTTGTGTTCATCATGATGCATCCTGCTGCTTAAAAATAGAGGCTTGGAGAATATCAACATTGTTTAATCCAGTCCGATCTCATGTAATCCCTCCAGGTTCCTACCTGTCAGCAGGATATTCCTTCTCACCATATGGAAGTAAAATGCCTCCAGGTGAGGAAGGAGAGAAGGCTCGAGCTAGCCCAACGGTCAGCGGCAAATCGGCGCCCGAGTCCAAGGCCTTGGACATACTGCATCAGCATGCCAGCCAGTACAAGAGCAAATCTCCCACAGTCAGTGACAAGACCCCTCATGACAGAGAGCGGGGTGGAGGTGAGCGGGAACGAGACATCGACCGTCCTCGTTCCTCCCCATCCCAACGCATCATGCCTCCTCACCATCACATTGGCTACCCACTGCTCTCAGGGCAGTACGACCTGTCCTATGCCACAGGTTAGTGATTCCAGCACAGCCTCTCTGAGACATCGGTGCTTTTCCCAAACACTCATATCCAAGTTGTCATAGATGAAGCCCTAGGTTTGTATGTTGTTGAATGTATAGTTATAAATGCCTAGATTCTAGCATAAAAAATGATTTTTGTGACCACTGTGTATGTTCTCAGAGTAAAATCATTTCAGTGTGACTTCTTATGAGGAAAAACATCAGTTCATTACTTACCCTTCTCTTACCACCTTTTTTAGGTCTCCCCTCATCAGCTATTGTTGCCAGTCAACAAGCTTCTGCCCCATCCCTTTACCCGCCAGCACGGAGGTGAGAATGGTGAGGAATTTCCTTCTCAACTGCCATATTACAATTAATATTTTCTTAATTTGCATTGAGTAGTAAGTACACTGTTCTGAATAAAGCCAGTGTTCCAACTGTCCTCTCAGGTAAACTGCCCAATCTTTACTGGCCTCTAGTGGTGAAAACCTATGCCTCAACATTATTAACACATGACCTCTCATAAATGTTTTCTTATTTTGTAGGGACAAGTGACTGCCTGACCTCAATCTTGCCTGCAGCCATGTGACTGGATCACATGAAGAAGTGTGTGGAGCCTGTTTAGACATCAGTTCAATGGTGTTCCTGTATTTTTTGGTTTCTCCGCCTGGATGTCCCGGCATTTTTGATCCTCCAACACTTTGGACAGAAAGGGACAGTGGGTGTCAAACTCACCCTCCTTTGGAAATGCCTGCCTGGCTGCTTCCCTTCCCTCTCTGTACCAGTGGATACACTCTTGTGAGAGGATACACAACCAGACACTGACATCCATGCTTAGCAACTTCTATTTAGGAGTGTGGAGGACTTGGATCATACAGATAAGGACAGTGTGGAATGAAAGTCACTACATTGAAACTGCTCTGTTTGCTTGTCTGGGTTTTTGTATGCAGCTTGACGAGTTGTCACTCACCCCCCAGACGACTTCAAAACTGGTGGATACTATTTTTTTTTTTCTTTTTAATTTTGCATTTTCTTACAACATCCTCTTTTTTTCTGTCATTTTTGTTTTTCAGAGAGGTTCAAAAGGGTTCATTAGTTTACCCTTTCCACATACCCCCCTACACACCCACACTCTGGGCTGTCTATGCAAGCTAATGCTGCTCATCTCCCTGTGCTATCAAGCAATGTCAAACTCCTCTCTGCTCAGTTTTAAGGGGATAAACTGTACTTCATATTAACTCTGCATTGTGAAGAAAGGTTATTGTCCAATCACTTGAGTTGGAGTAATTAATATGTTTTTCAATTTTGTTTCCAATGTATTTTTGATTTTCCCCTCTGTTGTTTCCATGCTCTATGGCTTCTCATTCTGTGGTGGGAAATGCTTTTTTCTTTCCTTTGCTTTCTTTCTTTTTTTTTTTTTTTTTTTTTTAAATCTATAATAGCTGATGACCAGGCTCCCATCATCAGAGCCCTAAATGGTGAAACTCCATCTGCTGCTTTGCGTTGAACACTACACTGACTTGTGTATGCAAGTGGCAGTGGTGAAACATTTTCCTCCAGGGGGTGGGGAAAACCGTTTTTCTAAAACAGCAACAGTGCATCCACTTGATTTGTCACTGCCTGTTTGGGTTCAGTGATGATTGAAGGAGACTCTTTGATACATGGCTGCTGTGGTTCATGGGATGGGGAGGAAAAAGTCGTTGATTTCCTTTACCACTGGAGGGTAACACCGAGCACTGTGGATTTTCTGATCTGTTGCGGGAGAGTACTTCAGCTGCACCTCCACACACAGTCAAACTTATCAGGCCATGGGGCAAATAGTGGAGAAATGCTCTGCAGTCCTTCATGGTGTGGATACTCCTCTGATGCCCAGGCACTGTGACTGAGTTTGTCATTCCCTGTGGGATTTTGCATTCTTAGTGTATACATGCCGCATGCTCTGTGTGGCATTAGTGGCCGGACACCCTGAACTGTGTGTGTCTGATTGTGGACTCCAGCCTGTGCTCACAGCCTTGCTGCTGCTGCTGGTATCTTGTGACTCACCACACAACATGAATACCCAGGGGAGGGCAAATGAAACAAGCCTGTCTAGAGAGCTCTGAGATCACTGGACACAGCCCAGCGTAGGGCCCAGAGGAATAGGACTGCTTTGGCTGTTCAAGTGAATGTCTGTGTGCTTTGAGGTTGGATCTGCTTCACCAGCTTCTACTACAAGCCCCAGTATGACTTGTCTTTGGAGCTGCAGACTTGTTGTGATGGAAATACTTGGGGGTCACTTCTGGACGTACGTTTAACCTGAGAGTCTCAGTCATTGGGTGCTAGCGACAGGAGTTAGCAGTTAGCATGTGCCCTAATGCTGAGATAATGGAGCCAGATGCCGTTCTCTTGTGTGCATCTGCATGGTGTAAAATAGCACTATTAAACCATTAACTAATTCAGAATGTCCCCACTGAGCAGAGCAAGCCTAGCACGTTTGCTTCTCTTACTGTCTCTGTCCCATGCCCTCTCACACACGCACTCACTATGTGGTGTCTGTATATACTGTACAGAGGAATATTTTAAAAAGGTTGTTGGATGCTATTGGAATTTCCTACTCTTTTTTTGGTCTCTTAGCCTTCTCTTTTTTTATACCGTTGATGATTATAATATGAATATGTAGCTGGTGTAATGGCTTTATAACTGAAGTGTTGTGTTTTTTTTTCCCCCGTTTCTCAATTTCTCTTTTTTCCAATGACTTTGTCCCTCCTAATCTGTGCCTCCTTTTTGGTCCCGTTTTTAAAAAGCAGAGTGCATTTTGATTTTACTTTGCCATCATTCACAGATAGTAACTGAATTCAAAACTGTATACGGGGTGATTTACAGGAGCTTTGGTCCACCTCCATGTCAGAATAAGAGGCAGTCCCTCCTCACTACACTCCAAGAAGAGCCATGTCTGAATAATGGAGATGAACATTATAGTGTATCATCATTTGTTCTTCTCTACTGACCCCAATCAATCTATCCCACCCTGTCCGGTGCTGGCTGGAAACTAGTTAATTTGATTCAATATGATGCTTTTATTGCCATTTATAAAGCGATATCTACAGACATGGACCGCTGAAAACAACTCAAATTGTTTTGGTACTTTGCAGCGGTAAATAAATGTGATTGAGCAATGCTACAGGGTTAAGAATTTCTTGGGTTCTTTTTTTTTTCCTTCTCTTTTTTTTTTCTTTTGAGGGCAGTTAACCTTTCAGCGACATTTAAGAGAAAAAATTGAGAGGCATTTTTCTGTGCGGAGTGCTGCAGGTTACGTGTCATTGTGAACATTTCAGATCTATCAGCATGTGCTCAGTTCCAAAATATTCAATTTACAACATCTAATTTTGTTGAGGTCTCAGTCATGTTTTATCCCCCTGACTCAAACACTAAAATACAAGCAGTATTAGCTGTGTAGGTTTGTTTTTCTTTTTTGAAATGCTCTCATAGGTTCCTCTCAGTTTGTTTATTGAACTGTCTTTGATTTGGCTCTGTTTCATGATCTGGTGAAGATTGACATCCATGATCATTTTTTTTTTTTTTTGAACCCAGAAGGGACAGGGCCAGATCATTTTGATATTTTTATTGTACCTATGGAACGGGATGTGGGATGGAAAGTCAAAACAAGTATATATAGATATAAATATAAATATAAATATATATATATTAAAATATAAATATAGTAATAACTTCATTTTTTAGCTGTTCTCTGAACGTTTAACCAGTAAACCTGTGCTGTCTGGTGACTTGGTTCATATGTCAAGAAAAAAGCGCTTGATTGTTTAATTTATTTTTGAGGGATATTTTTGTAGTACTTTATGACCCATAGCGAGATGACTCGGTCAGTTTTGTTATTTGACACTTTGGCAGCCATTGTTCACGTTCGTCTCAGACGGTGCTATTATATCTGGCCCCGTGTGATCCTCCAGGTGAAGAGGAAATGTGCTCTGTTTGTTCCGGTCTCCTCTTCCTGTTCTCAGCAGACCCACCCCTGCCCACCCCCTCCTCCAGTTTGTCCTACTCCACCTCTCCCCACCCACCTCTGTTTGAGGGCAATGGCTCAGTATCAGTCATCGGTACTTGAAAGAAAGATGTTTACAGCTTTTTGTTTGAATTTCTATGTTTGGATACACAGTCTTCTATCTACTTTCTGTTGTTCCCCTGCCTCAGTCCCTCACTCTTCTGGGGTCCTCTTATGTAAAGTGTACATTGCCACATTTTCTTTTTTTTTTATACAATACTGTAACTTGCCTTTGTACATTTAGGCAAAAAATAAATCTTTTTATGAGACAATCACTCCTGTTATTCTTCTTGTCTCTGTTTTATGTTAGAGAAAGAAGGCAAAAGTGTAAGGTCACGAATGTTGGTTTTCAATGAGGTTGATGTGTGTTGAGTGCCATTAGCACCTTGGCACTGCTATGAAAGTGGGATTATTTTGTTTTCCATTACACTAACTGAATAGTATTTTGAACAAAGTATTGTATTGGTGTTATGAATACAGTGGAGTCAGACAGACTAAAGTGCACTCGGAGGTTCTCTGTACTGTTAGACTCAGTGTTTCTGTTAAGCGTTTGAGTGCAGTTTGGCCTTCTCTCCACAGTGGGGCCCTAGTTTACTTTCTCGCCGTATGTAATGTTTCAGCATATCCACTTAATGCCACGCAGTCAGGAAGCATTACCCATTTATGCAGCTCTGTGAACACTTCAGCCATGGCTCATAAACTGGTTAAATTAAATAAGTGGGGCTTGGATCACCACTGGAGATATAAGACTGGCTTGTGAAATTTACAAAGTAAGAAAACATAAATATGTAAAAAAAAAATATATATATATATATATATATATAGAAACACAGAAGTATATTTTCTTAGAGGTGTATCAGAAGTAGGCCTATATACACAACAGTATTTTGGGAACTTACAGTTTTAAGGACTGCACTCCAATGAAGAAGCTTTCAATTCATGGACTTATCAAGTTTGATGTAAGGTGACAATTTTTCAAGAATGTAAAAGATTACAAGACTGTAAAGAACTTCATTTTCAAAGAAAGTTAAATGAATGGAGCAAACCAGTTTGAGAGTGAAAACTGTACATATTAGAATGTGCGCATTCTGAAAATCACAGTGTCGGGAGGGGTTCGATATTCGATAGAGCTCGTTTCCAGCTCTCTCCTGCAATCAGGTGACCAGCCTGAAAATAAAAATCCCCTTACAATTACTGCCGCGAACATAACGGTTGCCATGGAGACTCCGCGAGAGGTTTCAAGAGAAGAAAGAGAGCACTGTGAATACTTGAGTCAGTTCCGTGAACACGTGCCAGATACAGAACACACTAAATGGAAGAGCAAAAGTGGATGAAGTGGGTCTGATATTTGATTGTTGTTGTTGTTTCTTTTGTTTTGTTTTGTTTTGTTTTGTTTTTTACAAGGTTAGAAAATGGCCAGGTGGTGATCATCACACATACAATACAGCAAGGTCTGAATAATAAATTAATCGAATATTGAGTTGGGATTTGAGGGTTGTGCCTCACAAGCCTGTCCATTCTTTCCCATGTACAGCCCACTAGCATTATGCTGGGTACATTCTATGTGAGAAGTGCGTGCTCTGTCGAGTGCTCACAGTAGGTTTATGAGTCTTTAGCTGATGTTTCATTTTATTTGGTACAATTCAGCCAGCTCAGTAATACACTGTGAATGAGTGTGACTCTCAATTCGGTTTGTTCAATTCGGTTTACAAATGCTCCATTAAACTGTTTTGTAACGTTGTGGCGAGCGGCTTTCTATAATTTCAAATATTCTGTTGCCGGTTAGACATTTAGATCCTCACAAAGGTCCCACTTCAAGACTATAACGCATCATTTAATCGTATTAGAACAGAAATTATTTCAGTGCAGGATTGCTCAGGTAGGTAGGTAGGTGATAATAATGAAGAGCTGCGGGCTTACCCTCCTTGGAGGCGTGCGCGTTTAATAAGCCACTTCCCACTGCGCTCGTGGATGCTCAGTGCAACAAGTTCGAGTCCAAACGATCTGATGCGAATCGAGTCCCTCGCAGCTTTCGTAGCCTGTGTACTGTCAGCTGAACAATATCCAGTAACTCCTCCATTTTTACGGCCGCTGGGTTTGTCGACTAAACGGAATTTCCTGGCCCTACGGAGTGCATCGGAAGAATGATAAACAGATCGAGCTCTAACGACCCCTGAAACCCGAGGTATGTTGACAAGGTTTGCAGTACAGCAAGTTTTAACAATCACAACTGAATTTGGCTTTATGCAACGAACCTCGCGGTATAGTTAACTGAATGATTTAAATGAATAGTTTAATTGTGAAATTATAAATCAGAAAAGAAAGAACATGTAACACGGTGCTTCAATTAGGTTCTCGTTGCACAAGCGTAGAGAAGTAGAGAATTACTTTTGAAGTTCCGAGTCATTTCATCACCTTGACTCTCAGCAGAATTTACGTACATTACGTCCAGTTCTGAAACACCGCAGCTCCGAACTGTGAATTCCAGTGTTTATTAGACGTTACTGCCCTGTTGTGTTTTCCAGGACTGAATAAATAACCTACAGATTTCATATACAGAGTCGTGTGGAGCATGGATTATCTAGATGCAAAGAATTTATCGCTTGAGCCGTTTCATGGAATGCCACACAATGTATTCACTGAAACGGGCCATTACTGTTTAGCGAGTTTCTCACTATCTGTAATCTTAATCTCGAATGAAAACGGTACAGTTTATTTCATGAGTAAAACCTACATTCAGAAATATGATAACTACACCAAGCTATATTCCCCAAAACAGTTCTAGTATGAACGGTTCCAGTAACGGAGTCAGTATTACAATTTGATTATCGTGGTAGAAAGACGTAGAGGGAAAGACAGATGCGTACGCGTAGGCTACTTTCTCTCCGTTACGTAGCCCGTATATAGGCTTCAATAGATTAAATATTCACTCATTGTTGACTGGGCTAGAGTGCTTAACGATGTTGGTTTGGTTACTCATCTAAATCTCGACCAGAATTGCTAACTTCTACCATCTTTACCATGGTTGTTGGGTTTATTTTACTAAATCTGTCCGTTTCCAGATTATTTTGTTTATTTACTTTTGTTCACTTACTTTGTCTTGGTTATCTGTGAGTCTTCACCAGCGCCCCTCTTTCTGTGTCTGGGTTAATATCAATGTGGCAGAAGTGTTCCAGTAGATTATGTAGACATTTTGTTTAATCAGCTATTTTTATCCTGGTGGAAATGATCAGAACGAGTTCTACGTATGTGTACATCTGTGCTTTGTAAATGGCACGTTGGCATTTATATTGAACAGAAAACAATAGGAATGGCTTACCTGCACTTCCCGTGACGTCCTTAAAGCCTTATTGAGAACTGTCCATTATTAGGTCTAATTACTAATGACATTGTTCGGCTGAAATCCCTGTTTAAAGTAGGCATAGACTGGTAAACACGGGCTCGCGGTCTATTATTTTCAGTGAAATGAAACAGGAGCTGTCTCTTGATATGAAACTACCAAGATCAACTCGGTAAATTGTTGATTTTTCCACCGTATACCTACTCCACCCAGAATGGACAAAGATCAGTTAGTCTATAGGGCATTTTGGAAGGCTGCGTTTTGTAATGGATATATCAGAGACTGCATGAATAAAACGCTGTTGAGTCGTTCATAAACACTTCTCGTCTAAATCGTCATGCAGTCATCCTACAAAACCATGAGTTAAAAGAGTCACTGTCAGAATTTTGACAGAATTCTGCAACCAGGCCTGATCCAGACCTATGGAAGGGCTTCAGTGTGTGTTTGTTGATTATTTTCATAGGCACCTGTAAGTATTTATTTAGTATTTATTTATTAAGTATTTTTGTCCATTACTAAATGTCTTTGTCCCTTTGTCGAGAGTTTCCAAGTCGTTCCTTTTGCAGGTAGTACACTAGAAACAAAAAGAAAATTAAGCTCTGGATATTACAGGCACAGAGCACAATCAATAATAATAATAGTAATAATAATAAGTGTCTCATACAGTGCTCACATGCTGATATTGCACTGGCACCCTGAGAGTTAGAGTGTGAAACAGGCCCTCTTTCTTTTTAGCCCAGGCCCAGAGAAGTGGCCCCACGTAAATGGGGAGACCCTTATGTTTAGCCGCCATCTCTTAGCAAACAGAGCAATGAGGCATAGGGATCACTCAGGGTCAGATAAACAAGTCACCCACTGAAGGAAGCACCACTCTCTTTTTTTTTTTTGGATTTTTGTAAGATGACTCACAACACAGTCAGTCTTAGTGCACATACTGCTGTTCATCTCTTTCCTGTGGTGCCCTAATGGTCACCAAACATCCAAACAACAGGGGTTGTGTCTTTGTTGCTGCCTGTTTTATTATGCTCACCTTCTGTCAAAGTAGGTGGTAAGAGAATGGAAAAAGAGATTGAAATGGGTGCAGAATGTGTAGACAAAGGGTATATTGTTTTTTTGCATTGTTGCCTATGTAAATATCTTACAGCTAAGCCCTCTCTTGTGGTATTGACTGAGGTAAAACAGCAAGTGTGTGTCTGTCTGTCTGTGTGTGTGTGTGTGTGTGTGTGTGTGTGTGTGTGTGTCTGAGAGCAAGGGTGAATGATATCACAGCAGAAAATTGTGAGGGTCATGGTTTCTTTCCTCAGTCTGTCGATGGACAGGTTGTGTCGATGGACAGTGTTGTGATGGACAGGTAAATCTATGCTTTCATGCTGACTGGCCTCCTCTTTTGATGGCAGTTGACTGTTACAAGTGAAATTGGAATAATATTTTAATTAAGTGACCCATCACTGCTGCTGTTTCAGTGAGACTTGGTTTGAAGTTTTATGTGTATATTAATTATTAAACCAGTTGCTAAAATGCAAACATATGTTAGACATAACTCTTCTTAACATAATTTAGTATGAATTTTATAACTAGACAGGTGTCAATTATACTCTTATGGTTGTGCGTGATGTTATCATTTGAAATGGACTGTTGAAAATCATGGAAATTGTCATGTATTTATGGTCTCACGCTCTGGACTACAGCCCTGTGATGTTTGCCAGGATAGAACTGTACCTGTCGTTTTACATCATTATTTTCATGTCTCAGGATACAATTATATGCACTGGCACAAGATGTACCTGTAGCCCTATTTCATACTCTCAGCTCAAGGTAGAGTATCATATTATATCAGTATGATCATTTTCTGCAGTCTTTTCTTTGCTTTCAGGTACACTTTGCAGAGGAGCAATTCAGTTAGTTAGCACTGTCTTTAGTAGTATTGAATTTTCTCCCCATCTATTTCTGTCTCATGTCATTTAGTTTGAAATCCAAAATAGTTGGTATGTCTTTGCTCTTTGCAGTGGCTCTCCTGGTTGCTAGGATGATCATGAAAATGACAGCTAATTTGTCAGTTACCGCTAAAGGTAACCACAAAAAATCAAATTTTATGCTGTCTCACATAGACATACTGTGCTTTGAGCTTGGATGTTGCCCCTTCTGCTCTAACTGAATTCTATCTGCCAACTTGGCAAATTAGGGGAAAGTTCTGAGGTGGGGCGTGTCAGTGACTAACATTCTATGGACACAGCTGAGTCTGCTGGTGATGCCTAGGTTGTATAATATGCTTCGTATGCCATGCCCCTACAAGTGTGGTATCCATTTTTCCTTGAGGTTTACTGCTATTTAATTCAAACATTTACTCAATTCAAGCCTGTGTATGTATTATTCATGCTGTCATATATGATACAAACCAGGGGTTCTAGTTTAGAGAAGGAACAGAAGTATGAAATGTTTGGGAGTTGTTGTTGTTTTTTTTTTTTTCTTTAAACAGAGATTTCAGTAATATGTCCCAGTATACCAAAGGTTACATGAAGACCACAGATTGATTTTATTTTTCTAATCATCTCTTTAACGAATGATGGGTTCCTTTGTTCATTCCTCTTGGATAATTCTGGATCATTCTTAATTATAGGCTAATATGATGGTATAGAGAAGGGCTGGCAAATAACAAATGATGTGCAAGTATTAAAAGGAAACAAGCTTGAGAAAATGGCTAAGCCGGAACTGCACGGTTCTCACGTTTACAAAGGATCAGGTTCACTTTTTTTTAAGCCCAAGGTTCTGCCTGTGTAGACACCGCAGTATGAAACTGCAGTATGGAAGGATGTATGTTTTATGAAATAACTGGTCTGTTGCTACATTCATATTCAGTATGCACAATATGCAAAGAATATATGCCTTGTACTATCACTGAAAACACTGTGGGGCTCTGTTACTGTTGCCTCAAGTCCTGTCCAGTTGTGTATGAGAGACTGATCCATCAGTGTTAGTGAGTAAGGAGACATTATAATATTACAATTGTGGCTTGTGTGAGATATAAATTGCATGTATGTTGTATTTATAAAATACACCGTAGGTACTGATATGCCCCTTTTCAAAATGAAGTTATATCTGCTGTTCAACAAATGCCTAATAAGGCATCTTAGAAACATCCACTGAGAGTACTGAAAGCTTGGGTATTTTCACATATGACAGTTCTTAACGCGGAGTGTATAACAAAGAAACGTCTCAACCTTACTGGAAACAAGAACACAAACAACCCAAAAAAAACAAAACAAAAAACAAACACAAAAACAACAACAAAATCTGATTACCTGATATTCATGGTAATTGCATTTTTCTTTTTTGTCATAAAAGATTAATCTCAGGTATGGCTAAATGTACATGATTTGTAGCTGACAAAGCTCATGTTTTAATAAAAATTCATATGATGAGCTCTACAGTCAGCATTAAAACAGATTGTATCTTATTGTTGATTGTCTTTTTTTTTGTTGTTGGTCAACATGACAAGTTACACTAAATGCCTTGTCAAATGTCCTTTTCTGTGACTTTTTCCAAGGTGATGAAAGAAACCCATATGCTCATGGTTTTGCCATATCAGACAGGGTAAATGGGCTGCAAGAGGTGTGAGTGATATGTCAATGAGTTAAAACCTCACAGACAGTTTTGGACAAACCAGCTTCCTCTTTTCTCAATTTCTCATTTATCGAAGCTTTTCTTCCTTCTGATCAGAATGATGCAGGAAGCTTTGAAGCAGTTATGTGAACTGTCAAAAGAGAAAAAAAGGCTGGCATTTCTGAAGAAAGAAAAGCCTGTTTATGTTTTCTTTTCCATTGTCTTCATTCTGTGAGTCAACCAACCCTTTAGCTGTTGAAGATATTTCCTTATGCCCCACGGTTTTCTATTTTTTCCTCTGTAATATGCAGCTCATGACATGGCCACTTCTTAGCCATGTTTTGCTCTCTTTTCTTTTTACACTGTTTTGGAGTCTCTTAGGACACTAAATATAAAAACCCTTTTGTTTAGTGGCCACATGATGGGCCAAGCTCTAGCTGCTTTCTTGCCGCCCCAATTCTAATCACACACACAAACAAAATGCCAGCCTGCCCAGAAGCACATTCACATGCTGGACACGCTCCACAAAAACACTTTCCCGGCTGTGCCACCCATGTTTTTACAGACTGGCAGAACAGCCTGACTCTAGATTAATCCAGGGTGAGGTAGATCTTTCTGGTTGTTTGATAGAGGTAGACAAGACTTTTCTAACAAAATACCAAATTGTCCTTGATTCTGACAGCAATGGAATGCAGTAAGAACCTACATTCTCATACGCTTCATCAGGCAGGTTAAGAGTATTAATGTGGCTTCTTTTCAAGTGTTTGATTTGACACTGTGACTGCTGGGCGGTTTAATGCCACATTTTGTCTTTTTCACAAACAGAAGTAGCCCCGGTTTAGCACTTTGCTGTATTTATTTTCCCACAAAGTTCTCAGCGAGTCAAGGAGCCAGTTGTATGCCGAAGGCTTTGAAATGTCACTCAGCTCACATGATAGCCTGTCTCTCTGGCTACTTTTTTTCCCAGACTCTCACCTCTATATTTAGAGCTTGTTATCAGCAGTACTCGATGTATCCCTCCATTTCTCTCTCTATCTCCCTCCCGCTCTCTCCTTCCTGCACCTTAGAGGCACAGAGGGCACTGCCTGTGAGCTATAACGAGAGCTCAATCTTCAACCTGTGCTCACAGTGCCTGAGTGTACCACAGCCAGCTGTCATCTTCAGCTTTACAACTCCATCTCTATCCCTGTCTCTTTCTCAGACGGCAAGCTGAGGAGAAAGGAGGCAACAGAAAAATATTTTGTTCTGACAAAGCTGATTCACTGGAGCATCTAAATGACGTCCCAAAGTTTCCTTGGATGTTCAGTTGACTGTGTTACCACGTTTTCATCTCTGTCTTACGGCGTTTATTGTTTTTATGGCGTGTGAATTGTGAGGAACTGCTTGGCTGACGGCTCCTTTCATAAGGTTACATGTCTGCAACAAAGCTAGGAGTGCTCTACCATCCCATTCAGTAAAGAAACCCATAGATAACCTGCCTTAAGTTTCTTGCTTATACCCTGAGAAACTGTTTGAGATCTCGGTCACCCTCTTCACACACATTTCTTAAAGTAGGTTATAAGACAGAGGAATTGTTGTTCTTATATGCCAACTCAGACTCACGTGTTGAAAGATTAGCGTAATGCTATTTATACCAATTTACCCCATTTTCTTACGTTATTTATTTAAGCCCTTATGAAAGGACCTTCAGACTAAACTCTGTGTACAATCTAGTAAGGAGACTCTGGAAAGTTTTACCCTGTCTGCCTGGATGACTGTAAACAGATCCATGCCTGACAAGTATTAGAGACTGGCCACTCCTCCATCTCACCCTCTCAAGTGTGATGCAAGCAGCCTGAGGTCTTCAGTCACTCTCGGATTTGTAAAACGAATGTATCCAGATATTGTGTTGTTACTAAGAAACCTATGTGATTTTGGAAAAAAAAAAAAAAAAAAGACATGTTAGTCACTTGAAAACACATTGCGCTTAATTTGGTTTAGTATTCATCAGGGTGAAAGTGTGTATCTCCAAAAATAACACCTTCTGTTGCTTTCTATCTTTGTCTCCCCAAAACAAGGACCATGACAGAGCACCTGGAGCAGAGTGATGACGTCAGCCTCCTGACCCCACAGGAGTTGACAGACACTGCGAAAGACGACGACCCACAGTGCCCACCACACTTCCATCAAAGCATCATGTAAGTGTACAACACACACCATCCCTACAAATACACACTCTTTACCTTGTCGGTTACAACGTCGTAAAATCAGTAGTTAGTAACAGAAGAGTTGATCTTGTGTGGGAAACATTTGGACAGATTCATCTTTTAAGTGTAAGGTATATTGGGCCAGACTAGAAACTTCATTTTGGGGATATCAGATGAATGCTCTTGTATCAACTGCTAGCTCTGTAGAGTGCTAAATTTTGATCAGTGGTGGTGATATTCTCTATATAGAAGCACACACTCACATAGTGGAGCTCTACTCAAATTCTGACTTGAACATCAGTTATTCAACTGTCATCTTTCGATTCTATCATCAAGAAAATCTCCTCCCTATCTGCATGTTTGTGCATGCACTGTTCTGACTGGTTCAGGGCTAGTCAGCAGCATGTGCTGCCAGAACACTTACCCTAGGACTCTCCCTGCTTGAAGTTACTTGTCATTCATCCTTACAGATACTGGCAAAGCGAATGGTGTTTATGAATCACTAATTCCACTGTCTCCAGTGAATAATGTTGATGGTTTTTGAGAGGGCATAAGAAAACACATTGCCTCCCTTACCTCACTGTAAGGAGAACAGTTTCTTCGGAACAGACCACTGTGGAACCTAAGAGTTCCCAGAATCCCAGATGCCAGTGTGGTATAAGTATATAGAGAGTTGTTTGGAGACCGCACATTTAGTGTCTTAGTCACTGCTGTCAATGGAATTATAGAACAAATGTGCACTGTAGCGACCAGGTTTTAAGGTGCTTGTTCTACATGATAGTTAGTTAGTTAGTTAGTTCTTCATTGAGCCAAATCCGAAAGACCATGGTAAATGGAATGGTGAAAGACAGGGGAGAGAAAAAGTATGTAAAAAATGTCCTGAAACACCTCTATTATATGAGTGCCATTCACTGTTTATACCCAGTGTACCACATTTTCCATCCAGAAGCGTTGCACTGTTTGTTTCAGACTCCACAGTAGAGCTAAACAGTTTGAGATGCAGATGGACCACAGGGGCTTAGAATCTGAGGTATGGGGATCACAGTAGGGTCTTGGTCTCAACAGATACGCTTTTGTGGTGATCTTGCAAGTGTGCCAGCATTAGCACAGTGGCAAGCATGCACATATTATGAAAAGTGGAAAAAGGAGCAGAAAGGGAACTTCTTCTGATTTACTTTTACTTCAGTGTGTTACTGCTTTGGTCTGTTATTGTGGTCTTAAATGCAATTATGTATACAGTAAACAGTTGAACATACTATCTCAGTGTGAAAGTCAAACCATCTAGTCTTCAATGAAGAAGTAATGGGATTTTTTTTTCTTTTTTTTTAGTTTTAGTGGAAATCATATATGTGGTATTAGGCTGGATTTGTCTGCAACTGAAGCTGAACAATTACAAACAGTAGAGAGACATGTGGCTCATATAACTGGAAGTGTCGTAATCTAGGTTTTTCCTCACACAAAGGGCTCTTTCAGTTCAGAGAATGTATTTTACATACACCAGTCTCTTGCTCTCATCCCTCATTTACAGAGTTGTCCTTCAACCCAACACCTTTGCAATAAAATTTAAAAAAAAAAAAAATCACGCTATATGCTTACAAGTACACAGCATTTTTGAGCAAACGCAGTGGCAATAGATTGAATAATCAAAAGAAGCTTATAATGTCTCTGAGCTTACAGCTGCAACACCTGCTGTATTGCTGTATGCTCGTATATCACACCCAGAAGAAGGAACATATGTTGGAACTGCAGAGCTGCTGTAAGGCACCCAGCCCCCACCCCCAGCATGAATACTGCGGCACACTCCACGTGCCAGTCGCTCACGTTTTTAGTAGCGCAGTCCCAATTATGTAACAGAGTGCTCCAAGAGAATCCATACACAGACACACACAGCTGCTAAAAATCCTGGGTCCACCTGCATGAGGCGAAAGTGACACCAGTATATGGCTAATAGCACTTGATCACCTTCGTTAAGATGTGAATGCACACATCACCAGTAACAGGTACAAGGGTAAATAGCTTGAAAATATGGCTTGACTTTGTGTAGTTACCATCCCAACTGTTATTACAGCAAACAGAGCAGAGCAAAGCAGAACAGAACAGAACAGAGCAGAGCAGAGCAGAGCAGAGCAGAACAGAACAGAACAGAACAGAACAGAATCAGTTAAGAGTGAGATTTCCCAATGCTGTGGTGAGCTTCTCTATCTTACAGGAAAATTCTGAAATAGAGCCTGCACTTTCCACTGAACTAGTTCAGGCAGCTGTTTGTCAAACAGGCTTGAAATAGAGTTATTTGAATATACATGAGCCAGAGACTCCAGACTGGAGTGAGACCTGGATATATCGCCTCACACATTAACTTTTCCATGTAATTGATTTTCACAGTAGCTGAATGTGTCTTGACAGGCACACGTGTTAATGAAAAATATCTCAGAAAGGGTGTTTGTCCTCGCACTACAGAGGATTTCTGGAGTTAGGTACCCAATAATTATCTCTCTAATTCCCCAATTTTAACTCTGCGGATCATTTTAATACTTATTTAATATTAGGAGAATAACCCAGTGTGCCTTTGCCTGCAGAGTCATTGTATTTTTTCTGTTACCACAGACACCATGAGGTTCAGTGACAAAGTACTGCCTCTTACACCTCAGCTACATATTATACACATGTGCACACACACACACACACACACGCACACACACACACACGCACACACACACACACACACACCAACACCGCTTTTTATTTTTCTAAGTCAGGTTCTACGGATTTCCTTTTGGTTTCATTTTTCTCTCCTCCTACACCCACTCTACCTTCTTTCATCATCTCCATACCGGCTGTGCAGGCTTGTGGTTTTCTTATGTGTTGTAAAGTCTTTGTTGAACTGATGTGCTCCAACATGTCCTAAAAGACCTGATTTTTGCCCCCAGCTGTCAGTTTGTTAAAATGGTTTTGTGTTCTTTATGGAAAGTGCAATGGCACCATTGAATGTTTTTGGTTTTTTTCTACCGTAAATGCTTCTCATGCTTCTTTGTCATCATTGGTGTGGCACTCAAATGTCAAAGTGAGCAAGAATACAAATACACACATACACTCACACACACACACACACATGGACACACACATACACTCACAGAGAGAGAGAGTCTGTGGCAGCATGGGTGGCTTATACAATCATTAATTTTGTATTTTGGGATGAGTGAGCCCCCAAAACGTTGGCTAACATTCAGTTCCCATCTCATTAAAGCGGTAGAAAGAAAGGGTTTGAGAAAGCTCATGTAAGTGATTAAAGAGGGTATTGTTCTGTCCTGTTGGTGTGATCATCAAAATAACTACAGAAAAAAATGCCCCCATCTTATTACTGAATCAAAAAGGAATTAAGAGTAATTGAAACAACAGTGTGGGGAAGTATTACAAAACACATTTGTACCTCTTTGGAGGTGATGAACCACCTCATGTTGTGACATTAATTTTAATGTTTTATTAAGTAGCAGGACTTTATGTGAATGATTTTATCATGAATTCCTATGGATTGTACATTGTCATTATTGTCTTTACTTCACACCCCTATCATGCAGAAGCATGCAGTTCAAAGTCTCAAAGACAATTTAGGAAAGTGCTTTTACACACCTTAGCTCTCTGTCACTGTGGGATACTGATCAGTGGCTCTGGTTCCAAATCTAAGGCTTTTGTTTTGAGTTGACACATTCTGCCTCTAAGCTCTGATCTGGGATCAGCACCGTGCATTGGTTAGGATCAGATAAAAGGTTGCAAATAGGAATACTTATGCCTTGATCTGGGGCATGAATTAAAGGGACCTCCGTGTGCCTATCTGTGCCAGCAGATCTCAGTTACCAATCAAAGCAACATGTTTGGCCACCCAAATTCTTGTGAGCTATGCCAACGTGCAAACACACACACATGCACACACACACACACACTCACTCTCGAGCGCCTCTTCTCACACATAGTGGAGCCCTACAAATCCCATACACACAAACACTGGCCCTTTCATCCAGTCAGATCAAGGACTACAAAAAACCCTGTCACATGGCCATCAGTAGACATGTGCTAAAAACAATCTTGAGAACTTGCTTACTTTTGACACTGTACTGATAATGTGTGTTGTCAGTAGTAGTTGTATAGCAATATTTCTGGCATCCAGGGCAAAAATGATTTGATATGTAATTGATATGTAAATCATTTTCAGAATTTTTGCAGTTGTGTGGTTGTGTTGTTGTGTTCTGGCAGTTGTGTAGGTTTTATCTGTGTTTTGTTCAGCCTTTATCAACTTTTATTTGTTGATAAAAAATGGTCCTTCATATCACTATTCCCGTAAATTTAGTTTTACAAATGCTTAACAGTTTTTAGATTTAAATGTCCCTAAATACTGAGTATCCTTGTGCTCAACATCAGGAATTGGTATATGCTTTAAAAGAGGGATAAATTCTTTATTAAATTCCACCCCATTGCTGCTTGAGAAGTCATCTTTCCCATGCTTGCTTTTTTTTTTTTTTACGTCAGGAAGTATAACTTTAATCTGCCAAATGTAACTTTAATCAAAGCCATTTGATACTCATTTCATTGTTTAATTTGTTTAATTTGTTTGCTTAATAAAACAAACAAAGATGTGAGACTCCTTTACTTTTAAGGTACTTTATACTCCAGACTAAATTATATTGCAGTTATGAAACAATGTGTGGTCGTTTATCAATTTTCTTGCACAGTCTCAATATTAAGAGAAAGGTTGGTATCATACTGTTCCTTTTTCCTCATAATTATGTGAAAATCGACACTCCTGACCTCTTTGACTCAATATCAGAAACCAGTTTGGATTTAGAAATAAGTTTGGCTTGTGCCATTCAGGAAAAAGTCACTATTACAGTCACTTAACAACTACTCCCTTTTTTTGTTTGCACATTTTAAACTTGTTGCAAAATACACAAAGATTTTATGAACTTGTTAACCACCTTGGAAGATTAACAAAACGCCTGATATCAATCGCTTCCTGTAAAGAGCAGCTCTGTGTGTAATATGGATGGGCAAGAAGCAAGCAGTAAATGAGCCATGGATGTCAAGTTTTATGACCATCCTTCACTGTTGTGTTTGCTCACTGGGAATTGACGTCAGAACGGATTCTCATATGACTTGCCGTAAATTTGTGTAAGAGGTCATAGGACTTAGGCAGAGTGTAATACATACATATATATGTGTGTGTGTGTGTGTGTGTGTGTGTGTGTATGTATATGTATATATATGTGTGTGTGTGTGTGTGTATGTATGTATATGTATATATGTATGTGTGTGTGTGTGTGTGTGTGTGTGTGTGTGTGTGTATGTACATGTATATATATGTGTGTGTGTGTGTGTGTGTGTGTGTGTGTATGTATGTATATGTATATATGTGTGTGTGTGTGTGTGTGTGTGTGTGTGTGTGTACGTGTACGTGTATGTTGTTCTGTTGTGTAAAAGATTTGTCTAAGTTGTTGTTGTATACTCCATGTCTTCCTCCCTTCTCTCTTGATCTTTGTTTAGCAATCTCTGTCCTCCTGACCTTTTCTCTCTGTTCGTAAGGACTACCCAGAAGGTCAGCAGTGAACACTCTCATGCCCTCTCTCTCAGATCCACTTTCAAACATTGCAACACAGGCCCAGTGTTGTTGTCCCAGCTGGATGTGAATAGAGGGATTCTTTTCTGAGAGGGTGCTATATCTGGCACAGCACCCCTGACTGAGTTAGAACACTTTGGACTGCTGTTACATGGGAGTGTGCTGGGGGAAAAAAAGCATTGTGCGGGGAAACATGGGCTTTACCTCTGTCTGATATTTAGGCCTTTGTTTCATTTTTTTTAAAATTGTGTGTCGGTCTCCCCACGGATTAATGGAGCCGGACATTGGCATGTGCTGCTGCCTTCAGTCCGTGTGTTATCTTACCTCCAGTGAAACTTTGTCTCCGTGCTCAATGTCAGGAATTTGCATATGCCTGGAAAGAGTGATAGGGACAACAAAGCCTCCCTAATCAGGAAAAAGCATTCAACTGCCAGGCCAAGATACACTACACTCTGTCATGGACTCTGTTGTGGACCTTTGTAGCTCTGAAATGTCTTTTTTACCCTTAGATTAGATGACACCGAATGCTAAACTGAGCTTTGTAATTATATGCAATAGAAGAGTGAACAGTATAATGCATTGGACAAGGACCAATGATAGCTGGACAGTCCTTCACAATTATACCTCTTGGGTATTACAGAGAGAAGACAGAGAGATCATAAAGGGATCCCATTTTCAGAATGTGGAATTAATTTAATAGAGTTCATTTAATGGAGTAAATCTGGAATCAGTTTCATCCTGGAATTGTAATGAGATGACCAAATCTGATAATGAAACCTGAGGTAATAAGATATTTTAAGGAAATCATACAGAAATCTAAAAACCGTCAGCAACAAACATCCAATAGAGTGTTTATTGGAAATAGTTGTGTTAGTGTCTACACAGCAGATTATTAGTTTGTTTTTCACAGTTGTCCCTGAAAATTATGGACTGTGAAGTACTTGCGTGTTGGCTTCTCATTGGAAACATTCAAATCTAGTTTGCATGTACAAATGTAAGGGCATGTAAACAGGGAAGATTTACATCTGCCCCTGGTATGTGTGTGTATGTGGCTTTGAGGACAGGTAGGGAATCCAAATGGGAACCCTACCCTAAATATCAGCTCTGTGAAATGCGCAACGTGCTGTTTTGTGTGTGTGTGTGTGTGTGTGTGTGTGTGTGCGTGCGCTGGGTGTGAGTGCATGTATGTGTTAGGGATGCAGTGGTACAGTGGGCCCTCAGTTCGGTATGTATCACGGTTTTTGGGCCACAGTAATGGTACGGTTTCGGTATCTTTATATTTAAGAAAAAAGAATAAAAAACACATCACCCTTTAAACAATGAGCTCTTTATTTTGCCTATAGAGCCACACTGAGAGAAAAAAAAATCTGAAATTTTGAGAATAAAGTCGTAATTTTAGGCTACATGTTATTTTAGTGGGAAAATTTCAGAGGAACAACCTACTCCTTGCTTTAAAATGAAGAACATGTAGCATCTTTGTGAAATTATACTTTAGTATAGGTTTCATAGGTAACGGCGCCTGAGACAAACAGCAGTTGCCAGAAGCAGGCTACCATTGACTGTTCTCTCACCAGCTTTGGTTTACTCTCATTACATTACAACTTTATTCTCATAATATTATGACCTTAGTCTCGAAATCTCAATTTTTTGTCCCTCAACGTGGCCCTAATACTCCGTCATAGACTTGAAAGACGGCGGTGCCTCGTCTAATTTGCTTCTCACTAGCGCTCGCACCGTCAGATCAGAGCTGAGACAGTATTTGTTGATTTCCCCTCTCTTCTCCAGCTTGTATTTGCATACAGAGCGCTGATAGGCTCCAGAGAAATTCTGATAGGCTCCAGAGATGTTACATGGATCTGAATGTACAATGTGTGCGTAGTCTGCAGCGCAATAAGCAAGTTTTGGAAATTACAGGAAAATGACAGGCATATCATAATACAGTGGTTCACAAGTGCGTATTGAGCTGTAGAGGGCGTACTGAACGTGTGTGTGTGTGTGTGTGTGTGTGTGTGTGTGTGTGTGTGTGTGTGTGCGCGCGGCGCATGTTCGTGTGTGTGTGTGTATGGGTGTATGTTTACCCATAAGATCTAGCATCTGTATTTCTGTTTATCTGTTTACTGCTTTTGTAACCGTTTTGATTTAATAAACTCCTCCCCCACTGTCGTTTCAGTGACACTGACCTTCTCTCTTTATGGCAGGCTGCAGCTGATTGATGACCTGTCCTATGAGGATGTGAAGAAATGCTACCGTGGTTCAGTGAGTACTCTTATTTCATTTCTTCAGTTTCTTCCTTCTTAGCTGTGGGGGGCAATACTGAAAATGACTGAAAAAAACAGTGAAAAAAACCCCAAATAATTATATATATATAAAAAAAATATGGGAACATTTATTCACTAAGGAGTTATGGCAATTTTTGTGTTGGGAACAGCTTCAGTCCATATTGGAATACTGTATTACAAATTTTGTGCTATATCCAGTAGGATAAATATTGCAGAAACAATGTTTACTGCATAAGTCATACCAAAATTGGTTAAATATAACTGTAGTTATAAGTCAACTATGTAGAACATAAATCAGTTATAGACCAAAGTTTCCAATGAGCTGATTTTCCACACCACGTTTGAAACCTGGAAACAGGAAGTAAATTGTAAATTTACTTTAGGTCTCGCAGAATGTAAACTTGTCCAAACGTAGGATAAATGATAAAAGATGAATCATCAGGCTGTATTACCTTCTACCACCGCCCAGAGGCCCTGGCGGGGCCTGGCTACCCTAAGATATGCAATGTTGCATAATGGCATATCTGACAAGTTGTTTCCAAATGGCAAGCCTACCATAAACATCAGCTTTGTGAAATACACAACATGCAATTTTTTCTCCCTCAGGTCGGGCCATGTGGAGTGTAGGTTCAGTGTTACAGCAATTTTTAGGTAGTTCTGTTGTGTTTTTTAAACAGCTATCCTATTCAATGTTCTTTCATGTTCATGTTGCAGTTTTATCTTGTTTAGTGTATGATTATCAAAACTTTCTACAGTGACATGCAATTGCAGTTTTTGTAATTTATGCACCAGGTATTCAGGCATTCAGGTATTCAGGCACCAGTCATTTCATTTCACTCAGAATCTGCTGGATCTCAACTTTTAGAAACTCACATATAACAGAAATTTATACATTATATCAAACAGATACACATATGATACACATATAAGATTCGTTGCTTCAAAATATGAGTCCTTTTTACCAGGTGTTTTCATTTCCTTGAGTACCTCCTACGGGGGTCTTTGTTATACATAGTGCTGTTACAATAAGACAAAAAAATCCTCTTCTGTAAAATCTCTCACCCTGTGCACACACTATGTACACTACCTAAGATGGGAACCATCTTTATCTTTGAACACAGTAATGTACAATTGCAAGTTACACAACATTTTAATTAATAAAGATGTAACACCATAGCCTATTAGGTAGCAAGAGTAGGTTCCATTTAAACCTGTATTCTGGTAATTGACATTCCATTTGTGCACATATAAGCTTAATCTCCATCAAATGTCTGTAGGGTTCATGTAGAAAATACTGTCATTAGTACATGTGTGGTGTAGTTGGGTATCCATCCCTCATTATAAAACAAGGACATTGTATGTTTGAAACTTACGAGGAAAGATACTAGGCTTGCCATCATGTCCCACCTCGTGAGTTTCCATCATTACACTCATTGTGTACCAATGAGCAGCTTAATGGTTTACACGCTCCATTGATGCAACAACATAGGTTAAATATTAAAAGAACTCTCTCATCAAGCCGTTTAAACTGTCAGCCCCTCCCAGTCTTAAAAAGTCACATGACAACACAGCTCTGTCTTCTGCCTCTGTGAGCAGGAGTAAATTCTATGTGGGAGTTTTCATCTGGTGGAAATCAGTGTAGATGTTTCCAGTGATGTGGCAAAAGAGTTTCCAGCACTGATGGACCCTGATTAATATGCAATGGGTGGTTCTATGTCTCTTGGACTGATATTAAAGTGGAACCCGGACAGCTCTGGAGTTAAGAATACTCATAACCGTGAAGTTGTAGTAAGGGTAGTATCTGGCTTAAAGCAGAAGCCCAGGCTTCAGAACAGAAAAAAGAAAAGGTAAATTACAGGGTTTTGGGTAAGACCAAAGTGTAGGAAGTGGACTCATTGCCTCTTGTGACATATCAAAGAAGTAAAAACAGAGTGGCAGGAAGTGCTTGATGAACACAACCGCACCGCCAGCAAAGCGATCTGACATTGACATGCTCAGCCTGGTGCAGAATGCCAGCTCCGGGAAGAAGAAGTGTACCTCTCGGCAGGTTGGCGCGGCTCACGCACTCATGCCACTCTCTTGTCCTCCTTCACAGACCGTCAGCAAGTACAACTCTCAGTATCACAAACTCTTCCAGACTGTCCCCAAGGAAGAGATCCTCATGAAAGGTAAAGTATCCATCTTTCATCTCCTCTTTTTTTTTTTTTTGGCTGGTTTGAGATACTATACTGTACCATAAGTAATGCACTATGAAAATCTATGATTTCATTGAGTCATTTTTGTCACGATGTGTTTCGTAACACGTAATAGCAATTAATTTGATGACTGGACTGTAAAGTTTTTTATTTTGGGATTTATTATTATGATGTTAATTACAGTGCTGTTGACATTTCATATGAACCATATCAAGGAGCAATAAGACTCTCCTCTATAATTTGCTCAGTGAATGCACCTTATAATTACATTTTTTTTATCATTACATTTTTGAATAATTGAAAGAATATTTTGCTCCTAACCTATTAGTTGAAAAACCATATTAAGAAAACTCTCGCAGCCTTAGAGATCAATACAGTATGTTCATATGGAAGCCACCAGTCTTTTCCAATTCACATTGATATTGTAGGTAGTATTGCATTCTCATATGATAGACAATCAGGCAAATTCAGTACTAACTGAGTCATTACTGGCCAGATCTAAGGCCGTGTCTAACAGCTCACATTCTCACTGATTACGCCTATCTTGATGATTTCATCATTTCTTTCCATTTGATGGATGGTGGTGTAACTTCCTCATGTTCTTTTCTCTTATGTAATACCTAAATATGATACAACCAGTGGCTAGACATCCGCTTGCACTGAACAGCTGCCTCATCACGTTCACCTTAGAAATCCTCTCCTCTGCTCGCTACATTATGTGAACTCTGTTTAAGTATTTTTATAAATGTTTTTCTTTAAACTCATAACCACATCATGTTCCAAGTTGGTCCCTTATTCCCTGTGTCATTATTATTTCTTAATATCCCTACATGCTATCTGTTAGATATTTGCTATATTTGTTTAAATGATTTTCCAAATCCTAGTACTTTCAAATGCACCCTTGTCCGCTCTGTATTTATTTAATATTGCCAAGAGGAACTTGGGTAGATTTGTATGTGGGCGAGTCCATGTGTGATAGAATGGATAAGGTGCATTTGCATTAATTGTCCTGACATTATGGACAAAACTGAAGGGAACGTCCGATGTGTTGAAAGAGGGATGCCCTCAAAGATCGTACAACCTGTTTGGCCTGTTCCTGGTTTAATTCCTGGTTCTCTCCTATTCCCAGTGTATTCCTGTGCTCTGCTCAGGGACATCCTTCTGCAGGGACGACTATACATCTCTCGCAACTGGCTGTGTTTCTATGCCAACCTCTTTGGCAAGGACATAAAGGTTAGTGTATCACAGTGGATAAACCACTTTTGTGTTGCTGTTAACTGACCCCTGTTTTGATGTCAGTACACAAATGCAGATGTATTCTTCTCGCCATGTCCCAATGGGAGATTTCCAGACCTTGAATGATGGCGTGCTCCTTTATGAAAGCTAATTAGATTGTGGTTTTGCGTCTGATGTGTGGGTAAGCATTGTACATTAATTATGGAGGAAGGGGAAATAACGCTATTGCTGACGAGGTGGCCGAGTGGTTAAGGCGATGGACTGCTAATCCATTGTGCTCTGCATGCGTGGGTTCGAATCCCATCCTCGTCGTGAAACTTGTTGCTTTTGGGCCAGCAATGGCCTGCTAGTTAGATAAGCGGACTTGCGACCAGAGGGTCGCTGGTTCAATTCCTGGGACCAGCAGGAAATATGTGGGCGGGGGGAGTGGGTGAACAGCGCTTTCCCTTCCCACATTCCGGGCTGTAGGTCCCTCGGGCAAGGCACTTAGTTGTATAGGATGGGTTAAATGCAAAGGTTAAATTCACCACTCGCTGCTTGCAGTGTGTGTGTGATCACAGAGATTCTAAGTTTAATTCTAATTCTTCCTGGATGGAAATTTAAAGCAGGTTCAGGAAAAGGGATTTGTTTCTCTGTTAGGTAACTGTTTTTTGTTGTCAAGTCAAGATGAATTTTTGTGAGCTTTAATGATGTTGTGGTGTTTCTGAAATCTTTTTTATGATTTTTCCTTTAAGAAATGCAAATGTTAAAATGTGTGCTGCCACACTGAATTCAGAATTACACACTGAGTTCTCCTAATCACTACTCTACTGTTTACTAAAGAGTATCTCTTAAAAGATGACAAGGCTAATCTTTCCTGTAAGATATCAAAGAATGTGACAAATCAAGTACAGTGTTCACAAACAAAACAACAAAGTCCAGATAATCTCATATACCTGTATATTAGCTATATCCTTTAACCTTGTTCAGTTCTGTCAGCGTTGCAGTCTTTTATATTGTTTCTCAAGCAATAGTGAGAAAGACATCTCTTGAAAACCTACAAAAAAAACCCCCAGATATCTTTGAAATGCATTTATACATCAAAATAAGCTATTTTATTTGCCTTTGAATTGGATGACTGTAATATTAATAACGCTTCAGTATGTTTAAAACATCACAGTTGCTGTTGTCAGTCCACAAAAATGTAGGTTAGGATCTTAAAGAGAATCTTCCTCTCTTTAACACAGTACCTTTGGTCTTTGAAGTGAATTGAGGAAGTAGTGAAGTTGCATTGCACCCTTTCAGTCACTACCCTCCCTCATTGTGTGTTTGCTCTTCTGCTGGACTAGACCTTTGTTTGGCCTGCTTTTTTTGGTTATTTGTTTTTCACCTGTTCAACCCAGCTGGCTTGTACTGCTCAAAGGTTTTAGGTAGAAAAGGGCAGGATACATGACCTCTTTCTGGTTCCAGTGTTGACGCCTCAAACTCTTTGGTGTTTAAGAAGAAATAGCTAGTGTAATAATAACAATTTTGGAAATGTAGTGTTGTGTTAATGTGTGTACCACTTCACATGCTGAAACACATCAGAATAAATCTGACAGGACGTCTCATAGTTTAGATTTTTGATTAGAAAAATGTTGTTTGATCACAGAAATGAAAGCATCTCTCTCTCTCTCAGGTGGTCATACCAGTGGTCTCTGTTCGACTAGTTAAGAAGCATAAAACAGCTGGCTTAGTGCCAAACGGACTGGCCATCACAACTGACACCAGTAAGGTAAAGCACAGACACTAAAATGTTGGCCAAAGACAAACAATTCAACACCACTACAGCATAAAGGCACAGGGCCTCAAGAGATTGTGACCTGTGCCAAGAATTGAAGTATATCATTTCTTTTCCCTGTGTGATCACTTTAGATGTGAATACAGTCCTGTATTTTCAACCCAGTTTTTAAATCCAACCACTTCTGAGCATTGAAATATCGATTATGTAACTAAGGTTTATTTGTATGGCACACATATGTGTCATAGAGTTTTCATCATAGTTAATACTACATTGTACGGTGATCAGAGCAGATTAGGAGGACATATATTAAGCTGAGGTGTGGAAGAGTGTCTGACAGATGACACAATGCATCATCATGCATCAGTGCAGATGAACAAATATTCAGTGTGATTTGCAATAGTGAAATGACACCAAAATAACCGTGATCTCCTCTCTGCAGTATGTGTTTGTGTCTCTGCTGTCACGGGACAGTGTGTATGATGTGCTCAGGAGAATCTGTACACACCTTCAGGTGAGACACACACACATACACAAACAAACACATGCAGATCCCTTTAACTGAAATACACTTATACCTTGACATGAGACACAAACACACACACACACACACACAACACATACACAAAACACACACATACACACACACACAGACACACACACACCGCTTGACTGACCTCAATATAACCATTCATTTGATCCAATGTCTTGATTTACATATCTCTAGTGTATATGTGACCACAGGGCTGTTCTGTCCTAGCCCTGTCTTGAGTTATATTGACCATTGATATGCACTGTATACTGGATCCTGTGAAATGTACTGGACCGAATGTTTCACAGTGAATGGTGGACCGTAGTTAACTTTCCTTTTTCTTGTACAGGTCAATGGTAAAAAGAGCCTCAGCTTAAAGCAGTACCTGGAGGAGCCAAGTTCATTATCAATGGTATGGACCCCTGGTTTTGTAGGGCAACTATGCTCACTTTACACAACAGTGTTGACACAGTCTACCTTCATCTGCTGCTGTTTGTTGATCAGTTGGCAATGACCGCTGAATGAACAAGCTCTAGTAGAACATGTGCTGCTGACTTCAGCATCTTTGTGTGTGTGTGTGTGTGTGTGTGGTGTGTGTATGCAGGGTTATTGAGGGATTTCTCATAAATACTGCTTAGGAGATGTTTCAAATCTTCAGTCTCTCAAAACCTGACTCTGACTCAGTTAAGAGGTCAAATTATCAGATCTTTATTAATTGTATTAGTAATGACACTAGTGGAAAGGTTACATAAGATCTCCTTCCCGCTCCCTAATCTTCTCTCGCTCTTTCTCACTGTCTCACCCCCCCCCCCCCGCCTCTCTCTCTCTCTCTCTCTCTCTCTCTCCCCCACTCTCTCTCTCTTTGACCCACACCCCTTCACTTGTAGGACGAATTTCCTGTCCCTGGCGACTTCCCACCGGTGCTGAAATGGCGAAGGAAGCCATCTGTTCCTTCCGTGTCTTCCTCTCTGCCTGACCTTCTAGGAAACTCCTCCAGCAGTCTCAGTGCAGTGGATACAGCTTTCCAGACAGACACTCCTCTAGAGGGTAAGGCTCCCAAAGCATCAAGGTGTCCAAAATGCCGGTCCAAAACCAACCTTTTGGCCTAGTCGTTCACTTACAAGATCATTTTCATGAACTATGTTGGCATCTTAGTGCATCACAGTCTGTGTCAGGTTTTCTATAAGCCTGTGCTATAATGACAGATCACAAAGGCTACAAACTGATTCAGCATTGTCCACATAAGATGGCTATATAACCTGGGCAATTATCCAGCACTGGGCCTGTCCCCTGTGTAATGTTCATACAACGGAGCCTTACCGAATCAACAAAAACACTCCTATTCAAACCAATTCTGTTTCACAATCAGCCACAATGCAAGCTGTATGTAAGCTGTTACATACATGAAACCACCATTATGTAACACCCCTCCCTCTAAATCTGTTTGCATTAAGCCGATGTTACCTGCATTTAGCAGTCAAAAGAAAAGTTTCTATGTCAGTGGTTAAACAATGTTGACATACAGATAAGTTCATTTACATGGCTAGTGACCTGTTCCACAGACAGTGTTTAAACATCGGCATGTCGACTCTGATAACAGTGTGACATCAGTTTTTAGGGGTTAGTGGTCTCCCCTTGCGCTCTCTCTCTCTCTCTCGCTCTCTCTCTCTCTCTCTCTCTCTCTCTCTCTCTCTCTCTCTCTCTCTCTCTCTCTCTCTCTCTCTCTCTCTCATCTTCTCTCCACCAGGCTGTTTCATGTCATTTACACTGTGTGGGGATGTGTGCATTGTTGCATAAGGGGGAGATAGCCTTCAGACTGATGAAAGATCAGACCCCTGAGCAAATGACTTTACCTTATATGCCACATATGCTGTTTTAGGCTTTTTCATAAAGCAACAATTTTAAACTCAGAAAATACCAGTTATCTAGGTATTTGGTTTGACAGTCTCAAAAGCCCTGACAGTGCATTCACTTCTTGCCTCCAGTCTCAGGGAGATTTTTTATTAGTATTCACTGATCTGTTCCCTGGGCATTGCACCTGGATATGTTGTGAAGCTACTTTGTGGCTGAATCTACATTACGAATAAACTTTAGGCCAATAGAATGACACCCTTATCTGTTTTGTTTAGAGAGGGGTCTTGAGAAGGAAAAGATTCTCCTGACGGAGCCAGTACCAGAACTGGGCCATATGGAGTACCAGCTGCTTAAGTTCTTCATCCTGCTGTGAGTATTGCATCCCATTTTACCTGAATCTCTCTCTGGGGAAAACCTCACTCCATACTGGCCAAAAGCCAGCCCCATTCTCATTTCATTCTTAACTGTTTGTAAATGTACAGAATAAAATAAATAAATAAGTAAAACTGACCATAGTACAGACAATTATTGAATCCTTTAGGTTTATAAATAGTGCCGAACCAAATTCTGTTTAAGCAAAGGCATGTCTGTAAAATGTTTATTTATACATGTTTCTGATGTTTGTGCAAACTGGTGTGAATTCACAGGGTTGGTATGGTTGCCTCTGTGTGTGTATGTTTATGTGTATGTTTATATGTTTGTGCAAACTGGTGTGAATTCATAGGGTTGGTATGGTTGCCTCTGTGTATGCCTAACCATTTAAGTATGTTTCATCATGGTTTGAAATCTTTATCATGATTTCATCATGGTGATATTTTAGTTAATGGATACTTTGTATTTAGGAATGTCCTTTATAATTAAATATATGTGTATTTGTTTCATCCTCTCTGCAGTATAATCCTGCTCATCTTGTCATCCTGTTATCTGGCTTTCCGTGTGTGTAGTTTGGAGCAGCAGCTGTCCTTCCTCAACACACAGCCCACACTACCCATGAAAGAGAGGTGAACAAACACATGTACATAGTCTTACACACCCACACCCCTGTGATGCATAAACAAATACACACACACACACACACACACACACACCACAAACGCAGCACAAACATACAGTGTAACGCACTATTCATTCAGTCAGTGACTGAGGCTTAAAGCAACATCCTCAATACTTCATACACAGCAGGACGTCACAGTTTCATCCTGATAGCTTAATAAATAATGTATGGTTTCCAGATGTGTGATAAACGACTTAACATTCTTATTTTGTTAATGCGTAATTTTTTCCTGCTTTCAGGTAACACAGGCTCAATGCTGAGTCCTCAGAGCCCAATGTATATGACACTGAATCAGTCCACGGAGGACGTGTTTTAACATTCATTAACTGACACTTCACTGTTGGAGTGAAGATTCTCGCTGCTGGTTTTTATGATGAGAGATAACAACAGAACCGAAAGTATAGTTAACCGAACTAAAGTAGGCAAAAGTAGCAACTAACATATGTGCCACCAGAGGGCGATAGTATGCTTGGACATTGCAGCCTACCTGCATGAAGCCGAAAGGACAATGGATGAGGATTCAGAGGATCACGAGGTTTGCCTCTCACAGCACTGCCAAATTCACTGGACATAAATTGCACACATAATCCAGACCTTCGTGTTATGCCACGCGGGAACACTGGTCTTATCTTTCCATTGTTAAAACCAGGAAACTTTTTCAGGGTTATGAGAGGTGTCACTTTTGATAACACATTGTTTCTCTTTGTGGGTCACACTGAAGGAGGAAAAAAAAAAACATTTCACAAGAGATGATCTGTTTTCTTATGTTTGCCTGAACGATGGAATTCATCAGCATAACTGTTACAATGGTATTTCAGTTCATTTTGCAAGACTCAGCAATCCTTTGAATGTAGCTCTAACCTAAAGTGAACAGCATGTATGTGGTTTGATGTTCAGACGTCTTGTGTGATTTCTATGATTGTATCATGACCAATTGAAAAAGGCGTGAAATCACAATGCAAGCCATTGTGAGGTGACACAGTGCATGTGGGTGTCAGGTTTAGGCAAACGGAACATTGTGTGACTAATAGATGTGCTAAAAGGTGATAGTTCACCTTGCCATTGAATGACATGTCTGTTTACTCTCAAAACACTTAAGGTCAGTTCAGTATCAAACCAGGAAATGTACTAAAATGGAAATCATTAATTGTAAATGATAAGTGATTACCAATTCATTTTTCAGTACTGACAGAGTTGAAGATTAGTTGACTCCAAGTCTTATCATGCTAAAACATTGCTGTGTAGTGTATGTACCTTGAATGTCGTCTAGCATTTCATACTGGACAAAAATCAAGTGTAATGTACGTGGGATATGTTATTCAATTGATTGTGAAGAGTGTCTGTCCATTTTAACATGCTGGTTCACCCTTGTGACTGTATTTGAGATGACAGTTACACACAGAGATGATTAGAATGTGCTTTTATTTCCTGTATTTATTTGTGTGACGTTTGTACAACACTTTAGGGGCATTTTGTTCCTAGATGAGAATAGGCCTTCAGTAATTTCTGGAGTGTATCTGTCTTACAGTAGAATATGGCTATTTGGCTGTATGACTAATAAACTGCCTTCACTGATTGATGATATGCGTTGCTCTTTGTACTAAAAGGGAAAAAACAGCAATAAACATGCAAAAACACTACACAACAAACCGCTCACTCACTCACTCTTTTTCTAAGCTGCTCATCCTAATTAGGGTTGCGGGGGGTGCTGGAGCCTATCCCAGAGTTCATTGCGCGAAGGGCGGGGAAACACCCTTGACAGGTCGCCAGTCCATCGCAGGGCAACACAACAAACCAGTCAGTGTTAAATTGTAAGAGTGTTTATGTTATCCATAGTTTTCAATGTTCACTCAGTAAAGTAAATGCAAAGTTAATAGCGCGACCCAAAGGTAGTTGTAGGACTGTAGGTAATAATAAATTTAAAACACTGGAAAACAGCACTTTCTGACACACATGGGCAAAGGGTTTGTGATTGATAGAGATATGCTACTATCTCATTTAGTTAATGCTACATTCATGTTACAGCACTTGTGCATGGAGATAACTGCCCTTGCACCCTCAGGGTATTTATTTATGGATTCTGGGAGGTTGTTGAATAACCCCTAACACATTTCATAATTACACAATTTTATGACCTGTATTTCTCATTGTCTGTGAGAGAGACTGAACATTTGTACTACAATGCAAGCCTGATTAATGTCTCAAGGATTGGCACTTGGAAAATTCAAGCCTTGGGTCATATTCATAGACAAATATTGTTAATATACATAAACTATGTTGGAAAATAAAGCCACAAGTGTTACTGTTTCTGAAACAAGAAATAAGTGATTTGGCTGCGACTTTCAAGAGAAGTGTACTCTTTAAGAAGACAAATTTCCCCTCCATATCTATAAAAGTAACTTAAACAAATTATGCTGTATACCTACTACATGACCCACTTGAAAACAAAGTAAGAGGAGTTTACTTAATCTTACCCATTCTTTTCCTAAAATTGTGTTTAATATTACAGTCATATGTCAATTTGTCACAGTTATCATTTTAGCTTACAAATCACACAAGCATTATTTTTGCTTAGATTGACATGCTGAGGAAAATTTCACTAAGTGAGGAAGTACTTGGCCCAGAAAAGATCTAAAGAGAGGTTTATTTGCAGAGAGACTTCATTATGTGAAGTATGTAGTGAACAATGTGGGAAAAGTTTTCATCCAGGAGCAGGACTTCTCTGGTCTCATGTAATCAGAGCAGAGGAAGCTGCAGCTTATGTTAATTATCTATACCGTCTCAAAAGGAGCAAAACCCCCTTGTGTATTTGTCTAATTCCCGGCTCAAGATAACTCTCAAGATAAATATCATAAATGTTTGGAATCTTGAATTTTCAGAGGGACCCTGTTGTTTAGACCAGAAAAGCACTGGATGGATTATTTTTCATGGTTAAGGAATCCTCCTGTTGGGGTTATTGGATTTCTGCACCCCTCAGAGACAGAGAGAGATGCAAGTTTGACTGGGGAGGTTTTCCAGTAACATGCAAGCAAAAACAACAGACTAGGTGAATCACTGCCGCAGCCTTTTAACTGTAAAGTTTCTTTATGACTAACGCAATAACTCAACTCAGCGTCTGGTAATAAGATCCACCCTGTGTGATTGTATATCTGCTGAAAATTCAACATTTAAGTTAATTCCTGTCTGTGTTCATCACCAATGGCTTTGATCTATGTTAGTATAAAAGATGGAAGGAAGGATCCGCTCTGGTCAGCTAACTGGAAGGCTACGACTCATGTTGTATGGCTAGCTAAGAAATCCTATATATATACTTGCATGATCCAAGAAAGTCAAGCACTCAACAACTGTCATGGATGAAGAATGTAATTGATAGAACTAAGAGAAAACAAAAAAACAAATGCATATAGATATTCTGTTCTCTGATTTCAATCCTTAATTGGAAATATGAAGGAGAGAACAGTGTCACTGAATACTGACTCTTATCCTGTGTGACAATTTGTGAGGTTAACACGGATAAGGGCTTCGCCACAGAGCTTACATCCCAGGGAGTTTGTAATTTCTTTGTGCTTTGCCTTAATGTTCCAGTGGTCTGTACACCCCAACGTCAGGGTTCAGGACAGGAGCAGGCCATCTGAAAACCAGCCAAGATGTTCAATGAAAGGACTGATGCATGAAGTAGTTTTAAAATGATTGTTTTCTTTTACCTCATAGTCCTTATAGAAATCATGGTTCGTCCTTGGATTTGCATGACTCAAGAGAGGTACGAAGATTCAAAAGGAATATGGAGCTAATAACCCAATATCTTTTACATTTGTTGGTATCATTTCAGACACTAGGGGGCAACGCAGACTCTGTATCGAACACTGTCTTCATGACTGACACCATTTGGAGACGTTCAAATCCCGGTTAGTCGATATTGTACTCTTAAAGAAAATTCTTTCTGTCTTTCTTTCTTTCTTTCTTAGACAGTTCTAATAAATCCTGCTTCTCCTCACCTACTTCCCATGTATTTTTCCAAGATTATTTGAATGACAGTGAAACATTCAGATGTCCATCTCTGTGTAAAGTCAGAGAGGGGACAACACGAGTTCATGGGGCTGTAACCTGACACGATTGCATTAGCAGCGTTTGTGGATATTGTTTCTCTTGATGACAGACTTAATGCTGGAGAAAGTGCAGGCTCTCCACTCTGTCACAATAAATGATTTGTTTAAGATCAAAGGTCATTTAGGTTGGCTGCAACATGCACACTGGTTGGTATGTTCACCTTTTCCAGGTCTTTGAGAAGATGAAGTTCAGGTTGATAAATTAAATATGACAAGTGGTTGTGTTTGGGCGAAATAACGAAACGAACCGACGAAGGCGCGAAGACAAAATGTGTTTCTTCCCCGTACAGTTAAACTTTATCGTTGTATGTTTCTGAAGTAAAACATATATCGAAGTACATCCCATTTTTTCTAACCTAATATACTGGCGCGAGAGTTCGTTTACAGTTCTATGATAAACAAGACCCAGGTGTAGTCTGACCAAAGAGATATATTCATCGGAGCTTCCCTTGTCACATTGCTGTCATGAATCCGCTCAAACGGTGCATAGAAATCCTATTTGCATAAAAACTGTGATGCCTTTGCATTCGGACTTGAACGTGTGTGCGTGTATATGTCTGAGCGAGGACGACAGACACAGACAAGTTATGCCGAAAAGTAAGAGAGTTTCATAGACTGAACGACAGATTTTTGCCTGATGTATCATTTTTATACATATATATATATATATATATATATATATATATATATATATATATATATACACACACACACACACACACACACATATACACATACAGAGCGTTTAACGTATTCATGTAGCAGTGTTGTGGAGCATTTTGCTGTTGCATGTTCTCGTCATGTGTACATTATGTGTTCTTATCTAAATTTAATCAGGAAAATAGAGGAAATAAGTTTTTCAGTCACCTCATCAGCTTCAGTGTACTTTCCCATGCCTCATTGCAGGGAGGGTCATGATTACACCTGGTTCTCGGGAACTGGATTGGGGGGGGGATGACGGGACTACAGTTTTTTTTCACTTGTATCCTTGTCCTTGTGTAACTGAATGACTCCGGCGTGTTATCTGCAGGGAAACTTACTTGTGTATGTCATGTTTTCTTGGGAAACACCGAAAAAACGAGGTCTTAAATCTCACTGCCTTCAAACATCTATGTGGGTAATTGCCCTTTTTGAATCTGTGCAATGACATTAAGAGTCAAGATGTTGAGGAGTGAGAGTAAGGGGGGCCCTCCTCTGCTGTAGCGGTGCTGTAATGGGACATTCCTGTATGATAGCTAACAGGGGTTGTGGGGCCTCACACACCGTCTTTATGAGCATCCCCAAGTGAGGTCTTGGCTATTCAGAAGAAAGCATATGGTGGACATACAGGTGGGGCCTCTGAAATGGGTGTCAGGATATCTGAGAGAGTTAGGAACAGTGTGGGCACAACACTATAGAGTGACCACCCGTGCCTCAGCCTAAAAAGTGGTTATGTATGAATCGGGCATTTCTCTTTATGCACGAATGTACTTGGGAGATATATCTGGGAGCAAAAAACCCCCCAAAAACAAAAAAAAAAACAATCATGGTGGTAAATTTGCAGTCTCATGTTCTCAGTCATGCTGAACAAAAAACCACCTTAGTAGAGTGAAATGGACTTGCGTGCCATATATACCCAGCACAAACCAAGCATACGTGCGGCAGATTTTACTTGAATGGAGTGGAATGTATTTATCAGGAAATAAAAAGATAGAATGAAAAAGCCCAGCGCAATCTTTCTGACACTGACACTATCAAAGAGTACCTTGACAAGGCAAATTTTGTGTGTAATGTGCATTTATATATGATCTTACTACCTGAAACACCCTGCCACCTCAGACGGATACTAAGTACCAGACATCAAACCTCACAGGGTTCCGACATACTGAGGTGCTGTGGTCACAGTCTGTCCTGTGAAGACAGTCTGGTCAGAGAGAAGAATGTTCCAGATGAACAGATGTACATTTTGTCTCAAACAAGCATCCCAGGAGCCCAGTCTGTTTCTGGAATGCTCCTCTCAGGACCTTTGCTCCCCACGTTTTGTCTGCACTACATTAGCCTGCTATGAACATAGAGTTACTACACGAATACATTCTTTTTTTTGTTTTGTTTTTTTCAAATCTAAAAATGCAACCTCCCTGTGCAGGAAGTTTAAATGAATGAAAGCATAACTGCCCTCAGAATGAAAGCTTCTTGTTTTATACCTATGTAACGACACTAGTCCGTTTTTTTATGGGCCTACCTGGTTGGAGGAGTAGAGAGGGGGCAGGAGAAGGGTCAACTTGACTGCTCCATTTTACTGCTGGTATACTGCACTTCTTTCATTGCTCAGTGTCAGTACCCCTCTTTACAAGACCAGGAGGTTCTTTTGCCTTCCTGTAACCCCGACAACACAAAGTCGATGACATAATACATGTTTCAAAAGACCTTTTCCGGTTATTTGCTGTTTAACTGTTTAAATGGAACAGTAATGATGATGCAATTGTGAATCATTACTTCCTTGCTCAAAGAATTGCTGATTAAACAAAATAACCACAGAGACATTTCAAAACATGTTGTAAGACATATATACATGTCATGTGCACACTGTGTAAATCATATAGAACATTACATGTAACATTCTTTGTGAAATTGGAACCACCTATAAAACCGGGTTTAGTAGGTAAGGTCCAATATCTGTTCATCTGTCAGTACAGGACTTCTATAAAAAAGCCAATCACTGCTCAGGCTCCATACCGCTATACCACTTAAGCAACAAAATGTTCCAAATTACTTTTTAATTTTCCTTAAGTGACAAATAAGAATTCTTGAATCATCAAAAAGAAACAGAATATGTGTACAGATATGGTTCTTTGTTTAAGTTATCTTCTTTGAGAAGACAAAAGATTGTGGGGGCAGTATATTTTGTCATGCTCTGTCTGTTTGCCTGCAAGCAGGTGGAGTCAGGTGTGTAGGTCTATGTGATTTTGGGAATGGGACTAGCTGCTCCATCCATGTAGTATGTGTGCGCTGGCCGTTCTCCAGACTCATCTGTGTGAACTTTTCACTGCAGGGCAAGAAAGATATCTCCCACATTGCTGCTAAACTTCAGCCCAAAGACAAACATTGGCCCTCTGTGTATTTATTTTCCTAGCATGGATGTAGTCAAAAGATGCCTCTAGTTTCTGTACAAAACCTAAAGGAATGATCCTGTGCAGCTGTGCATCTGAAAAGAGTTGCAGAAGGACCAAATTTTGTTTGCAATTAGAGAAAAAAAGTATTTGTTTCCATAACTGTAGACTAGTCAGAGTACTATTGTCAGGAAATTACAGTAAAAACATGTATACTGATCTATTACCAATGTCCCAGATTAGTTCAAAAGCAAAACTGTTCTTTTTGTCTGTTTTTCATATTTTGTGGGATTTAAAGTCTTTCACTGAACGTTTTTGCTTTGCGTTTTTGCTTTGTGTTGGCAATGAAAGCAGTAAAATGTAATAGCAAAGGATGAAATGACCTCTGAAATATTTATTTGACTGAGCTTCAAGTAAATGTGTGCATTTTACCATTGATTTAATAGCTAAAGCCAAGTTCAGACAACATGCTCCGATTGCAGTCAAATTTTTGAGATCGGAGAAAAAAAAAACCCAGTTGGAACCAAATCGCTGCTGGTGCCCATCACCGACAGTTGTCTGAGCAGTTCAGAGACGCGTTCTGATTCAGTCTTTGAGCCGTCCCAGACGCCCTGGCATTTTCAAACATGTTTGAAATTATTGGCACAACATCGGAGGTGGTCTTGTAGTTTGAGTGGTCTACAACAAGATCACTTAGACGGTGATGAGCAATAGCCAGTCAGAGCATGAGAGGAAGCCAGGGGGACGAGGCACAAAACAACGTCTTGGCTTTCGTGCGTTTTCACTTCTCACATGTCATTTCATGAGTACAGGGATAAAATACTCTGTCAGGGATCCCTCCCAGGTGACAGATCTTGTAAGTTGTGAAGCCCTTGTCTGCGCTCAGTTGTGTTGTGTGTGCACCACGAGTGTCGACAATACATCAGATTACAAGAAAGTATGTTGTGTAATTTGAGTAGTTCCACGATTTTAGAATTTTTAAAGCCAGGTTCAGACTACATGACTTATATACACAACATTCTTTCTTGTAATCTAATGTTTTGTAGCTGCTTCTGCCTCATCCTTCTGGCTTCCTCTCGCGCCCTCATTGGCTATTGCTCATCACCGTCTAAGTGATCTTGTTGTAGACCACTCAAACTACAAGACCAGCTCCGATGTTGTGCCAATAATTTCAAACACATTTGAAAATGCCAGGGCGTCTGGGATGTCTCAAAGACTGGATCAGAACGTGTCTCTGGACTGCTCAGACTTAACAACTATCGGTAACGGGCACGAGCAGTGATTTGGTTCCGACTGGGTTTTTTTGTCTGTGATGTCAAAAATTTGTCTGTGACTGGAAAATCGGAGATACAATCGTGTAGTCTGAGCCTGGTTTAAAGTCGTGTAATCTGAACCTGGCTTAATAGAATGGGACATGAAATATGCTTTCCATCAGTGACATGGCTCATCCTGATCTCTAGCTCTCCAGCTCTCTGTAAATCTTTAAACGTAGAGAAAGGCCTTAAGGGAATCAGAAGTCAAGCAGGAGAGTTAATCAGACCAGCTGAAAGAATGTGTTGAGGTCAGGGGCATATTCATTTTGGGGGGAACAAGCTTTTTCTAAACCTCTGCTGGGGCCAGGATCTCTGTGATCATGTGATTGGTCTAGTAGCACATTTAGCTGTCATCAGTTTGGGGAATTTAAGGGAGGAGCTGGCAGATGTTTAAGTGCACAGTTTCCTCTTTAGAATTAAGAACTACCTTATATAAACCAAAATTCAAGAAGTTTGGTTTTCTGAAGATAATAATGTTTTGGGGTTTTTTTCATCATACATTCGTTTCATCCCTCTGGCCATCTGAAACCCAAAAGCTCTATAAAGGAGAGGAACCATCCGAGGACAGATAATTATAGAGGTTATGCTCCCAGATGCTGATCCAAGACCAGTTCTAATGGTTTGTTTAAACTGGTTTTGATCAGCAAACCACTTAGGTCTCCCACTCAATCAATAAAAAACTGGAACCACAGTGGAGTAGTATCATTCCTCAGAGCTGACACTGTATATAACAGAAATGTGTGCTCTTCTCTCTCTCTCTCTCTCTCTCTCTCGTCCAATCTTTAAATGGGACATTGTCATCTTTAACTCCACACAAGGGAATGAACAGTCTGTGTTTAATACATAAATTCAGAAGTAATGTATATTCTGTTTTCACCAGGAAAAAAAAATGTTGTCCATTTGTCTCAAATTCCTTCAGGTATGTTCTTGCAAGACAAAAAAAAAGGAAAATGGCAAATTTACAGAGTGGCTGACAGCTTAAGGCTTTTATTATGGTGCTGATCTGAAAAGCAGTGATTCAGAGCAGAGATTAACCTGTTTGCCATAATAAGGGGAGGGGGGGGGGTTGATTTAAGAACACCTGTTTTTTATAAACGCTTTTCCCACATTGTGGATGACAGCAACAAAGTGCAAGCTAGAGCTGGTTTGGGCCAAGCTGAGCAGACAGTCATTTTACTCAGCATTTCAGCCTCCTATGCAGCTTATCTATCAGTCATCACACAAGCGTGAGTTGTACCACATAAATCAGATGGCTAGCACCATTATTTAGATATAATAGTGACTGTCTCAGAGGGTGAAGGTCTTCCAAAAATGAAGACATAAGAACAGGAATATCTTCTCCAGAACACACAAGTTCACAGTCTCATGACAAAACATGCCCTTGAATGTACTACACCTTGCAAAACAAAAATGAATTTGTAATACAGTGTTGTCACCTTTTCTTTTCTTATTTTAAGCCCTTTTTCTCTAACTGGGAACCACCAGTTCCTTGGACTCTTGCAGGTCCCCATCATGGAATGACCTCTGTGTCAACATAAGAGGGAGAAGACTGGGACACGCGACCTCTGATACACGCAAGGCCAGTCGCCACTTCTTATCACTTGTTCATTTTAGACGTATCTTCATGGAAACACAAACAGCTGTAGGGTATAGTTGAAATTCACTGAGTAAAGTGATCGTCAACATGTGGTGTGTAATTTACCAATGCACCTCCTGAGCACCCAACGTGGTTACCCTTTCCAACCTACCCATGTCTTAACAGCTTATGTTATTGTATACATATCGTCACGAACTACACGCGATCCATAAACAGACTGATTGTTGCCTCAAGTTGCCTTTTTTCCCCACTCTTTTTTTGGTGCTCACTCTTTTCTTTTGACCCTAATACCTTTTACTTGCCAATGTGAGTCTTGCCTAAGCTAATAGGATATTGGGTGTCTTTCCACCCTGTGAATGTGTCCTGTATGTAAATGATGTATGTTGGTATATGTTACTATGTAACAAAATTTGTTTCTGTAACTAATAAAGATAAAAGAAAGACAATACATATTTTGGACTCTTATAACTATTTATTTATGGAGATTATGGACATCAGCATTTCTGAGCCCCTCAACTTTTAGAAAGAACAACTTTTAGAAGAGAATTTAAGAGACTACTAAATTGGCTACTCACGTCTGCAGATCAGCACAGGTGTAGTAACATCGAGAAGGCCTACACAGCTGTGATGAAGTGAGAATTAGTCATCCATCATAATCATTTAACATTTCAAAAGCGATGCTTTCAATAGCGTGCCACCATCAGTGGTTGGCCGTGTCTGTGTGTAGAACAGAGAAAATCCATTAGAACATTATTTGACTAACAAAGGGCAGGCCAGCAGGGAAATCACACTCTCAGACAGCACACTTCGTTTCTCAGAGGAGCTAAACTGGCCCAAGTGTGTTGTATGTTCACACCTTGTTCTGGGATGCTGTAACACAAACTGTCAGCGTCCTGATACCCTCTGTCCCTCTAGAATTGGTTGCCTGGGTCTGTTCTAAACCCAGGGCTGTCTCTTTTAAAGGAGAGTAACCTCTTTTATTCCTAAAACCCGGTACCGTTTTATTGTGAAATAATGCAGTTTCACAAACAGTTACCAATTTTCCTTTGCCTTTAATAGCCTGACATGTTTGAAAAGCCCAGTCTTGTAATTGTTAGGTGGCTGTGTGTGCAACGGCTCCGCTCACAAGTGTTTTATTAGCCCTATAAACGTTAATGTGGCGGCAGAGCTGCTTGTGCCTCTGGTGAAATATCACCGTTTCGTGTTGAAGCCACCCATCACCCAGAGGGTGGCACCACTCCAACGGGAATAAATCTCTGAAAGACAGAGTCCTGCTGCCTGGAATTCACTGTGGTGCTCCACTGAATTTAGACAGCCAAGCACCGAAGGTGCATAGTCACACCATTTCTTGTGCTGTTTTTCTTCTCTTCTTTTTTTATGGCCTGCAAGCCGCAACCCTTGGGAGCTGGTTTCACATGCTGTGCGTTTTTTTTTTTTTTTCTTCCATTTTTTGTTTGTTTGTTTGTTTTGTTTTTGTTTTTTTCATACATGCAACTGCATACTAATACACCACCGGCATTTTATTTTTGCACTTATTTGGAACCATCAAATTAATGAATGATCCTCTGGGTTTGGTCTAACAATTACAGTTAGTCTGTTCAGTTAGTGCCACCTTGTGTCTAAATAGTGCTTGGTCCCCAGTATTGCTGCTTGCAACTGTATTTTCATTACATTTGCCTGGATTTTTTTACTAGCCACCCTCCTCTCTCCGTCACCCATGCATACACACAGAGCTTATTAGTCTAAGGTGTTCTGATGTAGTCCGTCGGGGAACCCATTAGTACTGAACACTGGTGCCATGATCATCCCGTTTTAGGGGTGGATAGAGCAAGTTATAATTGGCACACATGGCAAAAAGAATCATTTAGAATGAATTCACAGTCTCAAGCTATTTGTTCAGTTGTCACTGAGAGCCCTTAACTTGAAACAAGAGCACTTGCTCAGCAGTTGACAGACATAAAAAATATACGGTTTTCGTTCCTCTGGACAAAATTCATGTGTTTGGCATATGTTTAAGGTCAGAATGTATATCCTCACTGTGTCTTGTACAGACTGAAAGACAAGGAGCATGACAGCAGTTGAGTCTGGGCCCTGCGGTTAAGTAAATGAATCAGGTGATTCTGGAATAGGTATCAGTACTTCCCCTGTTCAGTCATAGTATCACAACGTTAGTCACCCTTGTTTTTGTTCCACGGATTAATCAGCAGACTGAGAATATAATTTCCAGAATTTGTCAGGAAGAGAAAAACATCTTATGATTCACATTCTGTTGTCTAAAAAAAGATTTAAGAAAAGGTAGATTCACACATGTTTATGATCCATGCCATGTATTCCCTCTAGTAATCTTTTTAACAGGATTGAACGTGGCATTGGACTCACAACATAATTAATCTCAAGACAACATTTGTGTTACAAAAAAGAAAAAAAATTACCAAATTTCTTAAGTTATTCACACACCACAGTTCTAAACCATACTGAGACACGTTGATTTGATAGTGCTGCACTTCTCTCTGACAAGGGTTGCTGTTTTTTCTCAGTAAGAGACAACATTCTGCCTCTGGACTGAAAACCTGTGCCCATTGTCTCTTTGGCCCCTCCCACTGCCCCTAGCCAATGAGGCTCTCTTGTATGAAGCCCCTGTCTCTATATCCTGCTGTTCTGCCTGATTAAATGGATTGATGGACTACATTATACATTTTATGCTATCTGTCAAAGACACAGGGGGGTTTCCCTTCCATATATGTTTGCCTTGTCAAAATGTCATTTGGTTTGAAATAACAAACATGGGGCCACTTTTACAATTTTTCCAAAATATGGTTCACCTCAGTGATCATGTGCATTTGAAGGTAGTGACAATAAAGGTGATTTTTAGGTGAGTTAAAAGTGACTTTTGTTTGTCTGAAACCCTGATGAATCCATCATTTCATGTGGTGGCCCAGTGCATGGATTGCCTTTGCTGAGCTCTCACGATATACATAGCAGATATTTAAAATGAGAAGGAAGCAATTTCCTGAAGTATGTATTAGATATACAGCAAGCATATCACCCTTCAGAGACTTGAAGCTGGCATAATATTTTGCCACACATAACAACATAGAATTCTAATCATATGTAAGGTAAATGAACCACAGAACACAGTGAAATAGTATTGAGTATTAGAAACCATTTTCTCTGCTAAATAATTAACAGAAGAAAGATCTGCCCCTGGCGAAACAAACCCAGAAGAGGTTCTAATTAGGGGCTCTGCTAGCTCTCACAGGCCAGCTGCTCATTACCCTCAAGGAGGGCTTGCTTGCTGGGTCAGGAAACAATCTCCTCTCCCTTGCAGGTCTAAGGAAAGAACAAATGGGGAAAGGACCTAAAAAAGGAGCACAGAGACGTTACTTTGTTCAACAATGTTTAAAACAACACATGTTGAAAAGGTGAATTAGTGTAAATCTTGCATAGACTTGTTGCATGAAAAAGACCTTTTTAGAGTCAAGGATTTTCCAGTGTGTTGTCAGGCAAGTCAGGCAAGGACACAGTTTTGAAAGTGCGTAACCCCTACTACTAATATGTCTCAATTCTAATTACATCAGAGATTTAAATATAGATTAATAGCAAAAGATTCTGAGATGGCGAAATTTGCATCATTGTAAATTCACACCTAGCCCACCATTCGAACTAAAGCTGTCTCCTTTCGTATTTTCCTCCTCAAGTCATCATCATACCCTCCCACAGATATATGCACCTCCCACCCTTCAATGAAGTGAATGGTGAACTCCAATACGTGCAATGCGCGTTCACAGAGGCTGACAGAGATAATAAGAGGAAAAAGCCTGAGCTTCTCCCTATAGCAACGTTATACGGACGTTCTAATTTGTGAAATTAAAAAATAATAATCATAGCAGATTGCTAAACCGTCATCCTTACTGCACTGGATTTTTACGTTCGTCGCAGACGGTGTCGAGATCTTCTGAGGGACAGACGAGTGAACAACAACGACCACATTCTAAATCATTTTTGGATTTGAAAGGCGACTTTTAGAGTCCGCTGTTAGTAAGCAGACATAGCGCGTGCCTTCTCAATCCCAAGGGGTGAATCGGGAGCGCGGAGATATGGATAAAAGCAAGAGTAAAGGTAAGGTTGTTTGCGGAAAAGATAAAGCTTCAGTGGCTCAAAGAACAATGTGTGCTGCAGAATTTTGTACCGGGGAGGTCTGATAATCAGAATGAGAGGAGAGGTTTTTTTTATTATTTTTTTTTAATTGCCTGTGCTCTGTCAAATCATGGTATGCGTTGTCTCCTTCCTTCTTTAACGTAGTGTTACACACTCCCTACTCGTTCAGATTTGACAGAGACTACGTTATCATTTTAAAGGAAGTGCGAAAATACTCATAGTTCTCCATGGTTCTCGCTAAATTTGTGTTAAAAGAAATGACTTGTTGTGTCTCCCCTCGTCTGAGCGGCATTTTCTGACCCAACTATGCCAATGTGTTTTTGATGCTGTAACATTCTCTGTGTAGTACGAGGGACATCTGTCTGTTTAACCATCAGTGAGTCCGCTGTTTATGTGTTAAATGACATATCTGCCTTTGCCTAGTATTAAGTCACAGACTTCAACAGCTGACAAAGACACAGCAGCATTTATTTTTAGAGGCGAACACCTATGGTACAGAAAGAATGGATACTCAACAAACGTTTATGGCGATGACGCATTTGTTACTTTTCCTTTCCATTCGCTTCTTGTCGAATGTTATTCAGTCTACCACTGAAAGAATACACGGATTATGTTTCAGATTGTTTAAATGATATTTTTGATAACAGCATTCTTTCAGCATCACTGTTCTTGTTGTGTCCCTCGCTCAACGTCGTATGAGGCGAATGCCTGCAGTTCTTAACTGACTTGTGTACAGAGACAGCGTAGCACCTTTAAAAAGAACGACATGACACAGGGATTCAGTATGGATTGGTAATATAATTTACAACCGTATAGTTAAAGGATTTGCATACCCTAAGCGACAGATAACGATCAGCAACAAGAAAAACCAGGTTCTGTGTACTCAGTCTATTTGAATAGTAGGGCCATTATAAATACTGTTATGATTAGGGTGAAGATTAGTCTTTTTAGTGAATCATTTCGTGGTTACCTTTTAATTCGTAAACAGGCGTGTGAAACCCCGTCCCTTGGTAAAATGTTTTCAAAAGCAGCAGTGATAAGTACGCGCAGAAGCGGAGAATGACATTGCATTTATTTACCATAAAAATGCCGCAAGCCAAAGTGCCATCCGTGTACACGCCAGGAATGTTACAGTCAGACATCCCAATGATCTATTTTGTGACGATAAAGACTTTGCACATTTGTGATATATGCGGGTTTGACAGTTTGAAATACTTCACATGACATGCAGGTACAACCCACTCAGTGTTTCAAGCCACCAGAAGTCACTCATCTTACTTTTAAGTTACAGTGTTTAAATCATGCAAGTCTTTTGTGGAGGACACTGGTCTATCTACACTCAATAATAAGGTGATGTCACTTTGCCCAGCCTTGCAGCTGGGCTCCACTCCACCTGCACAATCAGCACCACTTGACCATATAATCTCTCCTCTCTGAATTTACATGCAGAGAGATCATGTTACATAGATGGGGATCTGCTAGGGTAGATCTGTTTTTGCTACACTAATATACAGTCTTGAAACTGACATTCCTGTGTGTGCTGTTTTGAGTTCCTTTGGTTCTCTCATGGTAGACTGTTTTGAAGTAGGCCTACTCTTTATTCAGGACTGAACCTGTGTTGTTGCTGAGTGGTGTTCTATGCATGTGTTCATGAGAAACTGCAGCAGGGTATGGGTAAACTAATGTGACCAGTCCAGTAGCTCCTTGTGAAACACCTTGTGAAATACCATATTTTGTCTCTCTTAATCCATGTGAACTGTAGAGGGAGTCAATTATCATTGAATCCCATGCAAAATTCACCAAGGATGAAAATACCTCTTGGAACCCCAAACCATACTAAGCTATGGTTGCAAAATTGTTGATTAACTGTGACTGATATAGATGGAAACCCCGTCTATGTAAAATCTTGATAAGTTGCCAGCTAAGGCAGTTATATGTAAACAACGCAGAGTCTTGGCGCAATATCTGTTGTGCACTCAGTAAGTCTTATTTGTTTTCCAAGTAATTAATGTTTATAAGAGCCATATTAAGTATGTGCACAGAAGAGCTCACTTGAAAGAATAAAAACACGTTAAAGCCACTGTAGTTCCCACCGGTTACACAGTCGTCCTAGGACATTAGATGCATTCTCTTGATCAGAGAAAAGCCGTGCTTCATTGTCATAGACTGTTAGTGTAACACTGTTAATCTTTTTGTACTTCTCCAGACTGATTATCTGCTCAAAGACTTGTTTGCACAGAACGCTCATTCAGCTTCTTGTATATGTCGCAAAATATTTGTTGCCGAAGAATGTGAGGATTTTCTTTGTGGAAAAAAAAGAAAAAGAAATATTTTCCCTATGTGGGATCTAGTGACATAGCTGTACCAGCCAGTGCACTTCCTACTTCTTACTTAACTGTACACCTTCATTATGCTCACAGATATGTAGTGACAGAATAGACTGAATAAAACATATTATGCTCAGAAACCAAGACTTACAGGATGAACATATTGATAGCTTTCTGCTTTCCAGTCCCCATTGGTCATCCCTTTTAAGAAGTGAGATGAGTAGAGAAGAGAAAGCTTGGAAGGAGGATGCTACAGTGCTTTAAAGGTCTGCTCAGGTGTCCTCTCTTCTTTCCTCAGTTCCAGAGGGTTGTCAGGAGTTGACTGCAGTTGGCCTGTCATCTTGTAATGCACCATACCTTAATTCTCAAATATGAATTTTATTACTGGAATCTACCTCTTCACTGGCGATGATAGCCTTTGTCTGCAGCTACTTCCTAAAGAGTATTCTGTCTCAGCACTATGGGGAAAATCTCATTTGTAGAAATGGTTTGTTAAGGATCTTTTGACCAAATAGTATTGGGAGGTAGTTTTATTTTCAAACATCATGGAGCAAACAGGGTACCGTTAAGTCACTCGGACAATGGCCCCAGAGAACCATTAAAATGATTGGAGATGGTATTAAGACCCTGGCATTACGCTCAGACCGTTAACATGTGTTGATGTTGATACTCTTGTGAGCTTGCTTTGATTTGCTTTAAGAATAAGATGGTGGCTTAGCAACCAAAGAGCAGCCAAATGCCTCCCGGCGTGGTTTGGCTAAGGACACTCCCTCTCTTTTTCTCACTCCTCAGGGCTGCACAAGGATAATGAATCCGAGATTGGAGAATACAATGGGACATAGACATTTAGATCACTGAGACTCAATATTGTTGTCCCCAAACAGATGCAAGTTTGTGTTTTAGGGCTTTTGCTCGAGTTGATTGATAGAACCATTCATTGGATTGACAATTTAAGTAGTACAGTGCAGTGCTTGTGAGACATATACGCTCCCCTTAGAAAAATCTTGCAGGATGATCAAAGGGCAAAATCCTCAACTTGTAATTAGCAACTTGTCATTTGGGTTTCCCAAACAACCAGTAATTACACATCACTGAGAAACGGGGACTCCTTGTTGAAATCTTTGAGGCCCTGTTTGACAAAATGGTCTTTAAAAGTGTGTAATATTTCTATTTCAGTTTAATTCTTGTTTAAGTAAATACTCAGTGACGAGTCGATATTTGCCTTGCTGTCATCAGGTAGTTTAGGGTTAATGCTTTTTTTTTAATTTATTTCCTCCATACAGTAGAAAAGATCACAGACCTAAACCTACACTGAACTGTAAGGGTTGAAATATTGCCTCGTTAGGACTGCTCTCTAGCGTAGGGACAGTACAGGTTAGTTACAGGGTGTGGTGTGGTATGATGTCCCACTTCTGGCCAGCAGAATTGGAATCTCCACTGGTCTGGACAGAGTGTGTAATTACAGGGGCAGGACAAGGACAGGGTGGGGCTGCAGCTTCCCTCCTCCACTGCAGTCCGTCTGTCTGTCTGTCTGTCTGTCTGTCCTGCTCTCATGTATTCAGAGCAGGACTTACCATGGGAATGACCAAATACAAATGTGCAGGGACAAAATGTTCCAGAATTCTGCTGTTCATTCTGAGGGAAACTCAGATTTTCATCTTTGTTTTTGTTTTTTCAATTCTCTGATGAAACAGAATGCACCAGCAAGCTGTAGCTCTGTTTAAAGAACAGATCTTCATTTGTTTCTCACCTGAAAAGGTCAAAGAAATAAACAAAGACCAAAGCCTTGTTTAAAACAGACAACTTGTAAGTGCAGCCCATTGCAAAGTAAATCATATATAGTTGATCATTATCAGTTACATGGTAGATGGGAATTTTCTCAGGAAATAATAGAATTTCCCTTAAAATGTTCTTGGCAAGCGGTTTTGTAATCTATACGCAGTTTCAGGTTGAGGCTTGGCTTAAAATGATTCATGTCTTTTAGCAGTAGCTGAAGCGAGTGAGATAAAAGCCTCACGACTCTCACGCCCCTCTCTCTTTCATTCACTGTTCTGTGTTGCTGATGAAGTGCCCAGTTGCCACTCGCATTTGATCAGCAAGTTCAAAGACAGACAGTCGAGGCGTTCTGCCCATCCGAGAGTGTTCTCTGACGTGCGGTCGTGGTGTCTGTATCTGTTTACACAGTTCCTTATTTAGGAGCATGGCTTTTCTTTTTGGGGTTTTAAAATAAATGCAGGTGTCAGTGCTGCTCATCAAAAGACCAGTTGCCCTATAGACATGGAAGATGCTGCAGTACATCAAATATTTAAACTCCATATGTATGAATGTAATGTGTATGGTACTCAAATCAGCAGCTTCATATTCATATTACTGGGCTCAGTAAGGTTGAATGAAGAAGTGGTCAGCACGTTGGTTCTGTGTCCCTCACTGATAGTTTCAGGAACTATACAGCAAGAGTGATTCTCATTTCACTAGTGGCCATACAAATGTTTTGTTCCTCATCTGAAAGGAGGGAGGTTATTTTGAATAGTTTAGCTGATACGAGACAGATGGAAATGTGACCTGTGAGGCAGTTACGGACATATGAAAGGACTATTGTGTGCGGTTTATTGTTCATCTCAGGGTGAGATGCCTTATTGATTTGTCAAGGGAGGGGATTTGGTTATGCTGTTTGTGGTGGAGAGACATGATACCGTGCTCCAGTTGTTTACATAGTACTCATCACTATTCTACATGGCAACACCTCAGAGTCATGTTGTATAAATTTGTGTACAACATATGAAATATTGTGTGTGTGTGTGTGTGTGTGTGTGTGTTTATATTTAATGGTCCTGCATTATGTACAATCCTTTCTTTGTGCATCACCTCTCACTGCCATTCCTCATTTATACCTGGGTTGCCACTTTCACACCAAGGTCTTGTTGGTAGGAGCCCAGCATGTGTGTTCAGTTTACCACAGTGCTGTTGGCATGTCATCTATTCCTATCTTTTCACTGGAGCTTCACAAAACTGACCTGCATACAGTCTAACAACATCCTGCTCTGGAATCAGTTCCTACATGGAAAATGGATAAAATTAACTCAGATTCAAAGAAATCTTTATAGACTTTAGGTTGGTCCTTATTTTCTCTTTATATTCATCTGTCCACTGTCTGCTCTTCCCTTGGGCCTTTTGCAATAAATCGGATCATAACCATTCTAGACAGGCTGTCTGTGTCTACGGCTAGATTCAAGACTTCAGTATGGAGTCTTATGGAGCTTGCTGCCCTGAGCCCCCACCCCCACCCCCACGCAGATTTAATCTACCATCGCAGCATCAGGCTAACAGCTGATTATGGCTAAAGAAAGGCAGAAAAAAAAGATGACCAGCTGCAGTAAGATGAAAAACAATCAAAATGTGTTACATTGTAAATGGATTGGGATTTAAAATGAATTGTGGGTGGCTAGATTCTCTGTATGTGCGTGGCTGGGTCAGCGGTGTAGGTTAGTGTCTGTATTACGCCGTAGATTGATTGGATTGGTGTGTTTGGGCCTTCAGATATGAGTTGTCAGGATATATTTTATGTGTGTACTTGTGTGTTGCATCTGTGTCTTTGTGAGAGGACACTCTCATCACTTTGAGGGATTTAATATGGAGGATATGAATAGAGCTGAATTGAGAAATCTCTATTGCTGGCTTCCTGTCAGGCAGCTCTGGAACTGACAGAGGTGAAGTATTCATTTTAGGCTAAAAGTAACCGTCTATTTCAGGCCTGACTTTGATGGGTTTCCTTTTTCTATGTCTCCTGTGTAAAGTCTTGTGTGAAAGTTTTATTGTATTTGATACTCTATTTTGTGACACTGAAGAGCAGCTGCATTCCAGAAACAGTTCTGGCTGTGGTATTTGGAGCTTTTGTAGAACCAGGTCAGTCATGGGTCAAAATGGACGTCATTTTAATAGCAGTCACTTGTTTATTGTGGTAATATCTGTTTTTATCACCAGTTTATGTCTGAGTAGAAAATATAGCCTTCAATACAGTGTTTTAAATTTCATGAGTTTAAATTTTGAATTTAAACTGCTGTCTATCAAAACCCTAACTAGACAAACAGGGATTATATTTAGTCTGATCCTTTAAGAATTTATAATGGAAGCAGGTTAAAGTTTGTATGTTACCCAGTGACACATTAAACTCACATTTGTAAGGCAGAATATGTGCGTATGAGTTTGTTGGCATGTGTTGTCAGACTTTTAAACACAAGTGGCTATACATTTGTGTATGTTTAGGTAAGATCTTACGGGTTAGAGGCATCTGTCTTAGTTAGCCTTAAGGCCTAAATGGAGTGTGCATATTCCAGACCATTAATATGCCTTTTTTCCCGCTACCATATAGAACCATGTGTGACTGGAACTTAATTGTCTGGTAATCTGGTTCCAGGTTTATTTCCATTGCAAGCAAGGACCCAGAAAAAGAGGCGTTGCTTGGTTCCAGGTATCGTTTCAGGTGTTGAGCATCACCAGTGTGGGGCAGAAAATTTCACGGTTGGTTCCTAGAACCTCTTGAGTGAAGGGAATGGAAATAAAGCAAAAAACCTTGCATTTCCTGGTCCTCGTGGCTTCACTCTTCCCCTCCTCTTCTCCTCTGTTCTTTTATTCTGGCTCCCTCTCATGACTCAGACTACTCCTTTCCTAATCTTTTATGGTAAACTGAAAAACAAAGAGTCAGCACTTTGGAAAGACACAGGGCCCGTCACTCCAACCGTTAACTGTCATTTAATTTCAGTTTGTCATCATATCGGACTGGCTGGAGTGTTAATAGCCTGTCTCTGATTTTGTGTTTGCGGTTCCTTTGAAACATTGGGGTTTTTTTGTTTTTTATTTGCACGTTGTAGCTTTCATGTACATTCAGTCAAACAACATGCGTGATACTCTGGTATAATCTTGAGGGATTAATCAGTGTTCATGAATGAATATAATCTGGATAGGATTGATTTGGAGGGAGTTGAGACACATTTTTCTGTCTATATTTGTCAGGGGTGAAATGGAGCTTTGAAAGTGTGCAGCAGAAGTCACAGATGAAAACCAAGTTAGTTTACCAAGGGAGCAAAAGTTGTGCGTGTTTTTGATTTATAGGGACACTGAATTCTGCTGAAAGCATAAATCCCTGGCCACCTGAAGTGTAATGGAAGCTTTTGTGACATATAGAACAAATACACCCATAAACCAAGCACCACTGACTTAACTCAAACCGTTTCCATTCAGCAGTAACAGTAGCCATAATGCTTTTTCAGTTTCCTTTCCTTTTCTTTGGTCTTTTGTACATTATGCTTATTATGGTTATGATCTTAAATAGAGCCAGGCTTCATTCATTTATGGTTCTCCTATTCACTCTTCTGCACACATCCCACACACACAATACTGCTTTCTGGCTGCAGAGTCAAGGGATTTTCAAATATACCTCAAATTTAACTTTTACTTTGTGGCAAGACCATCTCCTCAGAGACCATTGAATCATCTTCTGGTGATATTGTCCAAATCTGGAGGGAGGAGGTTGGGAGAAAGACTGACAGAGTGAGCGAAGGAAAAAGAGAGAGAGACAGATTTCAGGTTCCAAAATTTCAATCTGCAAAATTACTCACTTGGGCAGAACAATGTAGTCTTTGAAAAGACAATGATGATAGTTACATTCTTAGTCCATAAAGACCCAAATAGCACACCCACATGTCAATAGACATGACGGCTTTTATCAGCGTCATTATGTGTGACTGTTAAGATCAGTAAATGTTCATCTAAATGCTATACAAAATAAACAAAATACTGGGCAGCTACTATAATAAATAGAGGTTTTTGGATTTGGCTCACGAATGAATTACTTTGGACAAATATGATTTTGCAATGGGTAATGGATGGAAGAAAATGCAAATATGTGCAGTTTTTCAGTGGATGTCCTTGGATGCTCCTATGCTATTATAAATTCTAACATCTGAAATTTGTTAACGTTAAAACTTACTTTTCTTGCTTTTTTTTATATCTATATCTGCATCTCAAAAGTTTCCAGAGGCTCTTGTCTAGAATGAGAAGTCTGTGTCTACCATTCTCTCTCTGAAATGGGGCGTTTAATTTGCATCATTGTTGAGCTTGTATTTGCCGGAAAGCTTAGGGTTTTCTCCTCTTTCTTACACCATCTCTTTTAATTGTGTTTATTCTCTGTAATGGCTAGTTTGGTTTTACAGTGCCAGTCTCTGGAATAAAATCAGTCACACTTGTTTTGCATAGCGGTTTCTCTCTTTTTGATGTCTTCATGGTAATAATAGACCTCATCTTGACTGAGGATTTGGAGACAACAAAGTGGTGTATCTGGGGTAGTGATGAATGGTTTCTTTTAAAACTCAACTCTCAGGTTTCACATGCAGGCCTCTGAAATTGACACCTACACATTGTGTTGGAACACTTAGGCCAGGCTGACTTGAGTAATGTACCAGGGAACATGGCAAGTTTGGCGGTAGGCTGATCCGCCCGCGACGTTTGGACACTGCACATCGTCTGAGGAAGTATGAAGAGGAGAAGTGAAAGTGATGGATGAGTGTTTGACCAAATCGTGCATCGTGACTATGAGGCCCTGAGTCACTCTTCCTCTCTCTGAGAGGACAGGACACTGTACAGGGAACCAGAGAGCTGAGGAAGGAAGAGTTGTGTGGTGACAGGTGCTGGTTTCAAGGCCAGATTTCTTGAGCTTTCTCACGTATGTACATAACATTAGAATGAGATACTAACATGATAGTTACCTGTTACATCGGTACCTGTGTAGTTCAGTACATGTTGTCAGTAACATCTCTGTAATATTGTCTACATTTGTTCACAATATTACTGTTAAACTGTCTTTTTTTAAGACTTAGTCAAAAGCCCCTCCTCAGTTACATATCACTGCATCTGAAACATGTCCTGTATTATCCTTGAAAGTTTGCTGAATCTTAGCTGACTGCTCAAAAATAGTCACTGTTCATGGGAAGTTGCCACTTAAGTGCACATTGTTGCAAAATATTCAAATGAATTGAAGCAACCTTGAAAGCTCTATATGCTATAAGAGGCTATCAAGAGTTGATGTGAACTTGGTTTTTGTCCTTCCGCATGCTTTATCTTTCTAATTTCCTTCTGTTGTACCTGACAAAAGCAATCATATTCCAGCAACATTCGACGTAAACGCGGCCTGAGAATGCCCAAGCATCCCTGTGTTCTGGTCTGTGTTGGACGTTGTGGAGGTTGCTGGCGTTAATGGTGTTTTGAACAAGTGATAAAAGTACGGTCAGACATTTTGTCTGTTGGCTGTCTAATTCGGCCTGAGAATGCCCAATTCCATTTTTCAGAGAGAATTTTCCTTTGTGAATTCTTTTAATCATGTTAGTGATATTTCTTACAGTGCTATATGTTGTTTAGCTGGCGAATGTTAACTTGGCCTCCGTTGTGATCATTCGTGGTTGGACAATATCTTTATCTCTTTCATTTTCTCTTGTGCTGCCATATCTGATTATGTTTCTTTTGCCTCAATGAGACCTAAAAACGTTTATACAGATATTATGATTTGGTCTCTCAGACAAAGTTTAAGCCTTGGGCTGGACTAAACTGTGTACAGTTCATTTTAAGATTAGTCTTTAGACTAGACTAGACTATTTATGCCTGTATGGTGCATCAAGAAACATCATATTATTCTTAGTGATGCTTATGATAGTATAGCCAAATTCACTGTGGGCTCGCTGTTAAGAAACCTTTATGGATACTTAATCCAGTCTGGCCCATACACACACACACACACACACACACACACACACACACTTAGTGCTCTGTGTTATTACAAAAAGGTATTTTCGTAGAGCAAAATAGCTATTCTGTACAGCTGGAAGTCCAAATCTAAATGAGTTTTTCTTTGGTTATTACAGTATACCTATGAAACACTCACTTAGACTTCCAGCCGTATAGAACAGCTATTTTGCTCTACGAAAATACCTTTTTTAGAGAAGCTGTATTTTTAGAAACATATTCAGAAACATCTTTCAGAAACATTTTCAGTACTGATTGCTTAGTTTCTGTTTAACTTTCTGTTTAATTCACTCAGCAAAGAAGGTATCTTAGAGAACTGACTTTGTTGTTGAAAATGATGCAGTATATCAGCATTACCCTGAAGACTAATGTTGGTTCTGACCAGTGACATCCTGTCTCTGAGATGTTGAGAGTTTTGCAGGGCCATGTCCTTTGTGGTGTTTTTTAGCTACATCAGCCAAGCTCAGCTGCAGGAATAAAGAAGATAAAAGTGTCCGCAGGGAGCCGAGGTCGTCTCAGTTTCCCTGAAAGCGCTGATCAATAATGATGCATTGTTCTGCAATTATTGATCCATCAGTTCCAGGCAGTTGGTCTGTCTGGTTACAGATCTCACATAGGACAGGAGACCTTCAGATCATTTGTTTGTCTGTCTGCTTTATTTTACTAGTTAGTTTCTCTGTGTACATTTGTAATATTGGATTACTGTTATTTATTTAGCTCCTTTGTTTTGACTAATTTGGCTTTTCCATGAAATTACGTGTGGCAGGAAAAAGGTTTTGAGTCATTGGTGGGAACTGGTTAAGATCACATTGTAAGTAGGCACAGCTTTATAAAGAATTAATGTAGAACATTCATGATGCAAACACAGACCCGTCCTGATGGCTGCCTAAATCTTTAATGAAGGACCTCTTTGTGCATTATGTAATTGCAGTTGATTATTGTGTGACTGTGGGTGAAGTCCCAACCCAGCAGTCATGCATTACGTGTGCTTTTAGTGTATAGTTTGTCATTTTGATTTGAAACATATTGTGCATAATTCACATTGGATGTACCATTTGTTTGTTTGTTTTATTTTTCTCTTTTTTAAACAAGAACTTTGTCAAGGGCATTTTTTTTCATGTTATTGCTTGCGGTACAGAGACTTGATGACTAATTTACTAATCTGTTTTTAACTGCTTGCTGGAAAAGAATGTTGTGTGTGCTGCAATAATACATGTAGCTACACATTTCAGTTAAATTGATTTTGGCTCTTTGTCAGACCTCTGTTCGACATGTGTTTTGAATAACTACCCCTATCTTTATTGTCCAGATAACAAATCTGGATTAAGTGTAAACATGAAACACACTGATTCTGTGTTCAGTTTAATTTTTAAAGCGATATCAGAATTATATTGAAAAAACAAAGGCTGTGTTTATATATTAAGGTGATGTTAATGTTAATGTAACATGTTACATTTAGGTACAACACCAGCATTTAGAATACTTCTGTTATTTCTGATATCACAGTTTATAGAACATTCTGAAGTAGTTTCGCATTAAATCAGTGTTCAAATATCTCATGCCTGACATTGATTTTTGCAGTGATTCCTTAGGTTTGTCCATTTGATATTTCACACACAGTGAAGATAATTTCTCTCAGGCATAGGCTTAGATGTTCTTTGTCGTCTCTGAGGGTATTAAATGTTCAACCTCTGGTAAATACGCAACTAAGACAGTATGGCAAAGCATAGGTTACTTTGGTGGGGCGGAACAGATACAGGGGTTTGATGAGCAGCCAAGACCACAGAGAGAGAGCTTTTCTGGGGAGAGTGAAGTCATTCATCTCTCTGGCCAGGCCAGACCTCAGAGAGGCAGGCTGCACTACAACATGGTTGTGGAGCACAGACTACTGTCTCTGAGAGCAAGACAAACACAACAAACATGAATATACACACTTCCTCTGCTTTTCTATGGAGACAAAGTGTAACCCGCACTTTTTTTCTCTGAAGCTGAGATATCTGTGTTGCTTGTCTCATCTCACCATTCGTTTTCTATTCCCTCTAGTCATATTCTCTCCCTCTCTCTCTCTCGCTCTGTCTCTCTCTCTCTCGCTCTGTCTCTGTCTCTCACTCTCTCTGTCTCTCACTCTCTCACTTTTTCTCTCTCTCTCTCCCTCTTTCTCTCTCTCTTCTGCTGTGATCAGATTTCAGGAAACAACAACCCCCCGTCCCCCTCCCCTTTTCCTCCTCCCCCTCTCTATCCCAGCTGCAAACCTGCCACAAACACATACATTTCGCTGTCCTGTGTCTGCTCATGAGACTGAAGCAGTGTGAGAGAGAGGGCGCAGAAAGAGAGGGAGCAGCGAGAGAGACTGGACAGCAGTTGGCTAGCCAACCATCTTAACTTTACCTCAGAGAGGAATCTCAGGCTGGCTTACCCTGAGCCACCTCTGGCTCAATGTGCTGTGACCAAACAATCCTGTCAGCAGAGCTACATCTCTGTCTCATTGTAAATGGACTGGAATTGAATTTGAATTGAGCTTTTTCTCTTTCCGTTTTTTTTTTTTTTTTTTTTTTTTTGACTGTTACTGCAAAGTTGACATGAAGTAAGAGCATGCTTGGTAATGGTGACAATCCAAACAGTCAAGCTGTGGTATTTGCTTATTTGCGTCTTCCCAGCTGTGGAATTCCTGGCTGGTGTGAATGGAGCTTCTCTCTGAGCTCTTTTAGATAGCTGGCCTTTGGAGATATCAGTCTATCTACGCAGATAAGCCTATGGAACCGTACAGCTCAGTTCTCTGTCAGGCTGTATACACTGCCAAGTGTCTGCTGAGACGCTGGATCTCTCCTCACTGCCTGTTCTTTACAGTCCTCTGGAACTTTGCCGCCGAAGTCTCGATCCAAGAATACAGATTCTGAAGTTGTTTCCCTTTACTCAGCATTTTTTTTTCTATGTGAATTTGGTTCTTGTCCATGCCTGTCTTCACTCTCCAGGTCAAAGGGTGAGTACGTGCTGTTTGAACATTGTCTTGATGACTGATCCCAAAACTGATAAATTAAACAAATTTATGCAGATCAACTTTAAGTCGTTATTTTTCTTTGAGTTCAAAAGGACAGAATGTCTCATGAGATCAAGTGGAAGCATTATTGTATTGTTGACCATATAGTACTGAAGAGGCCTCTTAATGACACAGAGGTTTTCCTTTAATGCTGTTTTTTAAGGTTTACCAAATAATGTTTTTGCCTCTAACAGTTTTGTCTTAAACATATAAGGCTGTTTTAGGAAATGCAGTCTGATATACTGACAGGCTATGGAATGCTGAGGTTTAGTGTTGCTGTTGAAGGGGAGAGAACACTTCTAGACTGCCTGCTGGCTTTTTGGACTGAAGGACAGTGCGGCATGGCTCACGACAGTGCGGCATGGCTCATGACAGTGGCGAATATTGTGTGTGCAGTTTTGAGCATTGGCGAATTCTTTCTGTCAGACTTGGAAGACATAGCCATTGTGGTTGTAGAGAATTTCTCTCTCTCCTCTTTGTATTTCTCTCTCTCTCTCTCTCTCTCTCTCTCTCTCTCTCTCTCTCTCTATCTCTCTATCTATCTCTCTCCATCTGTCTCTCTCTGTCTCTGTTGTGAACAGGTTTAGTTTGAAAATAAAAATAACTTTCTTTCACATGGAGACAAGTTATGTATGTGAACTCTTACTGATCCTTACTGTTTTATAGTCTGTGTTTTTTTAAAAACAAAACAAAACAAAACAAAAACCTCCAAGGTTCTCACGTTCTCAGGTCAATGGCCCTGATCCATGTTTCAACAGGTAGTGACTCCCTCATTCAAATAGAGCTGATGCTTATTCAACTAACTGACTGCTGTATGAAAGACATAACATTCAGTTGTGTATTCTCCTCTGTGCCAAAACAATAGAATGACAAAGAAATCCTGTCCCACCGCTCTCCACCCTTCCTGGTCATCTGAAGAGAACTTGTTTAGTGATTCTCTTTAATGGGCTCCCTGTAAGAACTTGCCCAGATTCAATACGATTCCAGCCTGCCTTACAAGGTCATTGTCACCTTTCATGATTGCTGTCCTCAGGCTGTGGTTTTCACCTAGAGAGGTTGGCCTGGGCTGTCCATGCATGTGCCTAGATCAAGGTAATGTTCCAGGGCAGAGACTGCAAGCGTTTTAGTGGGTTGTTGGGGCCTGTCAGAGCCTAGGTTGGTATGTCTCCTCAGCTCCCTAACCTGACCTATGACTCGACAAGAATCAATCTCTCCAGCTGCACTGAGAACCACTTATCTCCTGTTTGATCTGGAGACCAACAGCTCCTGGTCCTTATCCTTCCTCTCACGTACCTGGCTGGTTTTCTGCCCACCACTGCAATGAGTTCTGTGGTGTTCAGACTCCATTACTTTGTGGCTTCCTGTTTTCTGTCCTCTGTTCCTACTACATCTTGACATCAGACATGTTTTAAGTTCTTCAGATTCAATCTGAGAACTTAGGCCCACTAGGCCTCTTTAACCGGTTGCTTTATGTTATGAATGTTCAAATAAATATCTGTGGTCTGGCTCCTCTTTCTTTGAAGAGCTCTGTCTTTTACTTAAGTGGTTTTTTAAGGAGCTGCACCCTGGTTCACATCATATATGATTGTGTGAGGAGGTATATTTGGTTTATAAGTTGCGAGAAACTGTGTGTACTCTTGGGTGTTCCTCTCTCACGAGTGCTGTTTAGCACTTAAGCCTTAATCTCTGACCAGAAGAAAGACACCATGCCTGGTCCTGTTAACACAGCATAGTCAGCCACTGTCCCATGCCGTGACTGCTAGCCTACCATAATTCCCTCCTCTAACAACTTCATCCAACTGCCCTATAGAATCACAGAGTGAGAGCTAAATCCTTACTTTGTGTCAGTGTGATAATTAACAGCCATGTTTTGTAATGATGCCTTCAGATGCTTTAACTGAAACTCAGACCTCCTTGTACTTCTTGTTAAGCTTTGCTTAAAAATTTTCTTTTCAATAGGAATGAATTCAATAGGGATGATTAGATCTAAGTAGGAAGTTCCATTGCATCTTACAGTTCATGGTTGTTGTGTGTCAGTAGAGATTTGAGAGCAGTCAGAAACTCTGAAAAAGATAAATATGGAACATCTTCAGTGTCTACTGCATAGGTCACTTCATTTCCTGTCATTCATCATTATTGGCAAAGAGGAGATTTTTCCAATATGAGGTTCCATATTTTATAACACACCAGGGTGTTATGGTATTGGAAACAATGATGTACTGACTTGCTGTGACAGAGAACAGAGAATGCTTACATTGTATTGAAGGTAACATACTGAAAATGCTCAACTTTTTAATTTAAAAGATAGAAGCACCTGACTGAAGTGGACCCCTGTTTCAGCCCCCTGCGCCTCTCTGACAGAATGCCATGAGACAGCCAGAAGACACACAGAAAGATCCTTTCTTGTTCACTGTTTTACAGCATGAATAAGGGGAAAGGCCATTGGGTTGTTATCTTCTTTTGTGCATGGGCTTTTTGTGAGGTCACAAAGTAGACCATGAAGTAGAAGTCCCATGTGGTAAGACCACAGAGGGACTACAGAAGGTTGGATGCATGACCTATGGTTTACTCTTAAGAAATAACAAGTTGTATAGGTCCATTTTTTAGGCTCAGAAGGACTGTCTGTACCTTTAGGACTAGTGCATTTAGAACATGTGAGACAAGAGCTTGTTAAACTTAGTAATACACTTGTGAAACAGCAATACACATTTGTGGTTTTGAGTAGGCCTATGCCTGATTTAACTTTCTGCTCTGTGGGGTTTTTTTTTGATGACGAGCTTTAGACGTCATAGTAAAGATAGGGACTAACATGGCCACCACTTCAAAATTACCAGCAACATAGTTGGGGGTGATCACCGAAAACTGTTTTAGTTTTTTCTTGAAATTTCTTTTAAAATGATGCATCTTTTTGTGTAAATGCGCTACAAGGCCAAAAGGAAAAGCATTTTAGATGGGCACTATTAACATGGGTATAAATGTCCCTTTTTGTTATACATTCCCCATAGTAAATATTTGCATGCTTTATTATCATCAGTACCATTAGGCCAAAGTTTGTAAGTGCCTTTTTTAGTGACTAACCAAAATGGAATGTTAAAACTTCATGGTTGCATTTATATGTGGCATTTAATCAAAATGTCAATCATTGCTGTACAACATATTTGTCAGCTTAAGCACGTCTGTCTATTGTCAGATTCTCACTGAGGCTGACACCCATTCTTATATATACTATATATTTCTATAACCCCCTCACTGTAGATTATAAGAGCTCTGTTAGTTTGTACCATAGACCCCACAATGATTCTTTTATATGAATATTACTTTGGTACACGAAACATTAGTGTTAGCTAGTGCTGTGCATTTGCACTGAGCGCTGTGTTGTTTTTCCTGAATGATATCCCAGGGAGCGACCACGGGGCTCTGAATCAACAGGAAGGTTTTGAATTAAGGCATTGTATCATGTATTAGAGACACTTGTGTATGAATGGTGACAGCTGCTGAACTTGGCAGGAAGAGTAGGAGACTCACACTGTCCGTAACTCAGAAAGCATTGGCCAGTGGCTAAGAGTTTCATAAGAGAGAGAGAGCTTCTATCTGTTCTTTTGTCTCTTGCCAACACTGTACCTTGGATACACAAAGTCTGCTAATCTATGAAATTTTAAATGACATGCAAATGACATGTGTCCTGGGTCATGCTGTATGAAAGTTCCAGGTCTGACTTCTCTGCTTATTCATGAACTGCCATCTCCTTTTTCACTCGCAGCTGGAATGTCTTGAAGCCATCTCCTGGGCCTGGTGACGGACACACCCCACGCGCTGATGGGAACGGGAACTGCCGCTCCAACATGAGCAGTCATGACGGCGGAGGGCGGCGCCGCTTTGAGGACTCAGAGTTCACGCTTCGCATCTACCCAGGTGCCATTGCCGAGGGCACCATCTACTGCCCTGTGTCGGCCCGCAAGGTCACCTCGGCCGCTGAGGTCATCGAGCAGGTCATTGAGCGTCTGCGGCTGGACCGTACACGATGCTACGTTTTGGCTGAGGTGAAGGAGTTTGGCGGTGAAGAATGGATCCTCAACCCAGGCGACTGCCCGGTTCAGCGTATGATGCTGTGGCCGCGCATGGCCTTGGAGAACCGTTTGGGCGGTGAGGACTACCGCTTCTTGCTACGTGAGAAGAACTTGGATGGTTCCATCCACTATGGAAACCTGCAGATGTGGCTGCGTGTTACGGAGGAGCGACGACGTCTTGTGGAACGTGGGCTCCTGCCACAACCGCAGCCCAGTGAGCTTACTGATTTGTGTGCCCTGCCCGACCTCAATGAGCGCACGCTGCTGGACAGCTTGCGTAGTCGATTCCGGCAAGAGAAGATCTACACCTACGTGGGTGGTATCCTCATTGTGGTCAACCCTTTCAAGTTCCTGCCCATCTACAACCCCAAGTATGTTAAGATGTACGACAACCACCAACTGGGAAAGCTGGAGCCACACATCTATGCTGTTGCTGATGTATCCTACCATGCTATGCTACAACGCTGCAAGAACCAGTGCATCGTAATCTCTGGTGAGAGTGGCTCAGGCAAGACCCAGAGCACCAACTTCCTCATCCACCATCTGACGGCACTTAGTCAGAAGGGCTTTGCCAGCGGAGTGGAGCAAATCATTTTGGGAGCTGGACCTGTGCTGGAGGTAAGTCTGTGCTTATATGTATCTGGAGACTTGAGACATTTTACACCTCAACTGAGAGGAATGAGTGATGGATGTGAGACAGTGTCATTGTAGTACAGGGTTTATAGGTCAAAGAAAAATATTTTTAAACTCAATTTAACTAAGTATTTAGTCACAGAGCTTGTTTATGTGGGCGTGCCACACCTTGTAAAATGTGGCCTGCCTTTGTAGAGAGTATGAAGTCAGTACAGCCAAACCAACGTGAAAGTGATCTTAAGAATGTGTTATCATCTCAGCTATGATTATAATGCTTTGTTACGCTAAAGTTATACTTCAACCCAATGCCTCAACATTCCACTTTTGAATAAATGTATTGACCCTAAAACTACTGCCCCCTAACCATTGGTTCTAATGCCTACCAACTACTGGCTCTTCTGAACTTAACGGGTTCAAAGATTACAAATGGGAGCAGCCCTGTACTTTGGGACAAAAACGAACAGCTCGACACACACTGGGGCACATTCCCATCATATTTAACACTTTTTAAACAGCCTGTCTGTACTTCAGCTGATGTGATTAACTACATTAAGGCTACAGCCACAAAGTTAGACAGGTGTGTCTTGTCTTGAATGTTTTGTTTTTTTTTACAATTACAGCAGATAGGGATCTAACTGTTACAACATCTCCATGCAAATGAAACTATTTTGATTTTTTTTGTAAGCAATGACGCCTCATAAACCACAAACCATCTCTGGCATGCGTATGGATGTTCTGACACATTCCAGATGCAATTGTTAACTATAACAGAAAGGTTACCACTGGTTATCCCTGGGTATTTGGCGTATGTGACAGAATGCCTATGAGGTGGTATGACATTGGTGTCTGCTACAGAGAATCACACAGACATGCAAACCTGTTTTGATAGCACTGATGTGTGTGCAGACAGCACTGGGGAGGGGTTGAGGTCAGAGAAACATTCCAAAAGACTTGGAGTGACAGTGCCATCAATCAACCAAATAAGGAAGGCTGCTGCTTTGAGCCCAGAATATGTGTGATGTGTAAGTGACTCAGTATGGGTTTGGAATGGGAATTTGAACTGTGTTAAAGCACACTGTCAGACTGTTTAGTCCCTGATTCAGAGAAACAGTTTGATTATCAGAATCGAAACTTAGCTGATGAATCTCTGTTGATTCTCTGAATCATGCTAAACTGTGAGATTAGGAATGTCTGTGACTCTGACACACAACACTGGAATAAAAACCCTTTTGTTTAATAGTAATCTCATTTCTTAGCACAGGATTAATTAGCCATTATTTGGCAAAATCTAGATTTACTTGCTGATACAATAGGTCACACTGTGGTCAACTGTGGATCAAAAAACAAATAACATTACTTTTTTTTTTTAAAGATGATTCTCCTAATGTAGACAGTGAAGAATTTTAATTTTCTGTGTTGTTTTGATGCACATTGTCTCCTAGCAGGTAACAAAAGAATTGGATTGAAAGAAAAAAAATATGAAATGGATGCTATTTATGTCTGATTGTCAATCCAAACTCTTTTTTCAGAACAGGACATTACTTATTTTTGGCTGAATGGAAGTTTTATGTTAGTGTATTTGTTTGCAAAACACTGTTGCTCTGAATGCATAAAGATTTGAAGAATAGTTGACTTGATCCTACAAATAATATCGAATGCTCATGGTTTTGTGGCAGTTCATTTCTCTTTGATAGCATGTAGGCCTATTTCATAGAAAACTTTTCTATTGACATCGACTGACAATACAACACAAGCGCCCACTTTTGTGCTGACGAGACGTGCTTTGCAGAATTGCTAATGATGTCCAGTCTCCCTCACAATACATGTACTTGCTTCCTTACAATACAATAAAACCACACACATGCATCCACACACACACACACACACACACGTTTACCACTTCTTTGATGCTGCACTGACTCGACGGTTACGTTTCTCAGCGGAGGTTTTAAATCCACTGACATTTCACTCCTGAGAGGACAATGCCCCTCTAGTCATATTTCCAGCATACGGATCTCCTGGTGCTCCCTGCACCTCCTCCCCCAGCACGGACAGCAGCAGCAGCCTGGCACGTCAGTTCACATTCAGCCCAACACTTCAGTTCACATTCAGCCCAGGCCTTCAGTTCACATTACCATACCGCACTGACCAGGTCTGTGCTTGTCATCCTTTGTATGGGAGTGTTTTCTATCGTGGTCTGAGGCTAAGCACTAGCAAGAATTTGTTCACATTCAACAAAGACTGGCTAGGAATGTTGTAATTATGGAATTTTGAATATTATTTTATTTTATTTCATTTTTAATTTGTACCCAGAAATTGGATGATCCAAAGAAGGTTGTGAGGACACATTCTACTACACTGTCTCATGCCCAGCAAACTATTTAGAGCATTACCTCATCCATGCTGTATCATCTAATAGACCATTTAGGCCCAGTGCAATTCCAGTCATTATTAGTTACTATAAAAGTGCTTTAATGTGGGACCGACTGCTGGAATAATTGCAGTTGTTTGTAATGTGAGGCGAGCTCAGCTGGCAGTGACTTCACATTTTGCTGTGGACCACTGTAAGGTAAGCCTGACTAAAACAGTAGCTACAGTGTCTTTTAAGTCACTCCAGACAGATGACTCAGTGACATCCTGCATCTTAGTTATTTTGTTATTTTATTTTGTTAATTTAGTTATTTAGTTATTTTGATGGAATCGGTAGTATGGTTGTAGTGTGGTGTGGAAACCATCCAATGTAAACATACTTAGAGAGAGGTTTAACTAAATATAGTGGTGATCTGTTTAGAGTGCTCAGACAGCGTGTTCAGTGAGAATTATGCCCATTGTGCTGAGCTTGCATCCATATAAAAAAGTGGTGGGATTTATTTGTACTAGGTTGATGATTTGTTAGATGTCCATCCCTCAGGTTTACATTCTGCCTTCACAAATCTACCACTGATCAAACCTCTGACAACCTCTCTGAATGATAATCTGTACATAAATCATTCGGGGTTTACTTGCTGATAGATGCAGCCAAGTTAACACATACTCACAGCATTCTCTTAAATGTTGTTATTTACTCTTTTGACCAAATGCAATGATGTAGCTCACTGTCGGGTACATTTTTCCCTAAGAGATTGAGGGCTCTGGTTTCCTTAGGGATGAGAAAGAGGGACATGACCTAACCTGTGACCTTTCCTATCATTCTCTATTTTTGGACAACACAATAAAAACATTTGAAGGGAGGTCACAGATGGTTCTAATCCCGACATCACCCTCTTAACAGGGTCCCATGGGATCAGTCTCCCTGCCTCCTTGTGTTTTTGACGGATGGCTCCAGGTAACCTCATGTCTGTTGGGGGGGGGGGGGGGGGGGGGGGGGGGGGGGTAAAGCCAGGGGGAGTGGGATAGAGTTGAAGTGGCTAGAGTGATCTTGTGGTGGAGGCTGTTTCCAGAAGCAAGATGGATGAACTCGCTGAAACTTCAGGCTCTTTCATAACACTTTAGACTTGTCAACTTTAACTTTAAGGGCCATTTGTGTGGCCACATTTTAATGAAGGTCCATTTCTGCTGAATTGTAAGGTGTTGTTCTCTGGGGTTGATACCAGTGCTACATGTATCTTCACATCGCTTTCATTCTCCCTCTTACTGAAGCAGTATCTTCCATTAAATGTCATGACCTATCGTGATGTATTAGAGCTAAACTGCTCCAGGGCCTCAGGAGCCTGTGGTAAACCTTTATATTATAGGTTATAGAATCACAGTAAGATATCCAAGTGCTTTCCAGCACACAGGAATGTGGGAGAGGACAAACCGTGAATGGGGGAGATGGTCTACTTTACAAAAAAGAACAGAGTAGAGTGATTTCACTAAAAAAAAAAAAGAAGAAGAAGAAGAACAGAGCACTGTGTTCAGTAAACAATTCAATTAGAGTGGTTGCTTAATGTGTATGTTCATGTCTGACTGTTCAGTTGTTCTTGACATATGCATCTCCTTTTTTCTCACAGTGGATTAACACAAATTGAGGGTGACAGTTTTCATCAATAATTCATATTTTCAAATGGCACATTACGTCAACCTAAAATTTGGATGCAGCAGACAGACCACACCATTTTCACTGTGCATCGTAACAGTCAGTAATTAAAAGGCAGGATATGACTCTTCATATGTACAGTGATTTCAGAGAACCATCATGGATTATTGAGGTTATCATTTACTTTATGCCTCTGCTCACCACTGATGATAATCTATAGTCTCTTTGCGTTTTGTGCACCCTCTGGTGTGCTGTAACATCTGTTCCCTGGATTATACTGACCCCACTCCGGAACCTCAATCTCTTCGACCCCCCCATAGGAAACATAAGTGCATGTACCTCAGCAGACATCTGTACATAGCGTACCCAGAAAAGTCATCATCTCTCCTTTGGCGGGAATCAACAGGCCATGTCTCAATAGGGTCCCTGTTGGCTGTCCATCCTCCTACAGTCTTGCTCCTGTATCTTTCCAGTTTAAATAACACACGAAGGTCAACCGCCCCCTTCAGCGCAGTATGCAACCTTCATTTTCACTTCAAAGCCGTTCATTCCTTTGCCGTTGTCAAGGGTGGAAGTAGTGTACCAAAGTGTTTTGTGGAAAACAATCTGTGTGTTTCTACATGTGAATGTAAAATAAATAAATAAATAAAACAAAACATATTGTAAGAGAATTATAAATTTGGATTACATTATTTATGGTGCTGGTCACTGTGGTTGTCTGATAGCTAAATGGAAAGCTAATGTAAAAGGCAGAAATGTGACCAGTAAGCTGAAATTCTGAATAGAAATGTCATGCTGATTATATGGAATGGTGCTAAATATAGCATGGATCAGCCTCTCTATGAGATTCTGATGTCACCACAGCTCCTCTCTTTAGGCAGCTGTTAGCACTACATGTACTGTGTCATAATGAGGAGATTTCTGCCGTGCTGTAAGGCATAACTTAAACATATGAAGTCCCGTTCAGTTCTCTTTGTGATGATGCCATACATACTTGTGGATATGATGAGGCTTCATTCAGACCTTGTATGCAAAACTGAGAGAGAGAGAGAGAGAGAAAGAATGGAGTTCAGTTTAGATAATGCTCAGTGTTCCTAAAACTCAGGCAGATGTGGACAGTTTCTGTGTGCAGTCTTACTTGTAGCATACATTAACACACAGATTACCAGAGCAACAATAGACCAGCTCTCTGTTCATTCTTTGACAGATGCTCTAATGAATAGACTCTCTGAATGGCCTAATGGCTCTGAGCAAATAGTGCAGGATGCAGACAGTCCAATGTACCTGAATGCAATTAAAAACCATTAGGCTCACTCAAACAGCCTGGGCTGTGGCTGGCTCTGTACTGATTCCCATGGCTGTCTGTTTGTAAGAAAAGCTGTGTGACTCAGCCTTCTGATCTCAGTGCCCATTGTCCTCAGTAAGCAACTCTTGAGCACGATATACTCTTATAGCTCCATTTGTCACTGCATGGAAAAGACATTGTCCTTATAGTGGAGATCAGAGAGTTTCAGACAGACAGCTGATTGTAGCTCTTTGAATGGTTGCCAGGTTGTGTTCCTTTGCGATATGGCTTTGATCCTCTTCTGTTTGACCATCCACTCCCTCTTTGACAGGGTCTGTTTTAAAGGGCCCTGTAAACTTGCCAGACAGAGCTCAGAACAATTGAATCTCCTCTCCCCATCTAATCTGTGTGCTTCAATAGAAAAATAAAATACAAGTCTTTTGATATTAGCTTACCTGTAGGTGTTAACCTGAGATCTGCATGGAGCACTGCAAGAGGTTTGGGCATGAAAAGGATGATACAGACAGTGTAACTGCTGGATAAGTCTGCAGATAACATTATTTCACACAGCTTCTCTAATACAACTTCTTACCTTTAGACTCCTAGTGGGGAACTAGATGCCCGCACCACACATTGTATTCTCTCTCACCCTTTACCTCTTGCTAAGAATAGGAGCAAGAGAAACGTGTAATTCTCTAGTATTGAGCATAAACCGGGACAATGTAATTTTTGGTGGCAGTGAGACAAAGAGTTAGCATCTGATCAGAACTGGTTTTAACAGGCAAGAGGCTGGACGTGCTGTGCTCTCTGTCTGTTTAGCTCTACTCCACTCAGGGGCTGGATATCTGCAATTCTTCCAGCACTCAGACCACTTTCTGTGGATTAAATTGGTGGGAAAAGCGCACATTTATTAAGTGACTTCAGTGCACCAGTACCACTCATGAAGCCCCTTACCCTGTACTGATATTCCTCCCTCTTGTAGTGCAGAAACTGTGATACTGAGCATGTAGGAGCGCCTGTATACCAGTGGTGGGCCATATCTCCTTTTGATGTGGTTGACATAGAAAAGGAGGAAGGAGTGACAGATGGACCTCTGCATGAACTGAAAGCTCAATTCTGAAGTGGCAGATGTTGATGGATGTTCCCCAGATCAAGAACATGCTGGAACAAGAGGTTTTCATTTGTTTGTGCCCCCCTTGCCTGTTTATGTGTACATGGCTGATCACGACTCTGCCAGGTTGGAAAGCTATTTAGCAGGACTATCAGGCTATCTGAAATCTGTTTTTTTTTCTTCTTCTTCATGCTCCGTTGAACATCATAGATGTTACAATTCACGTGTAATCGTTCGCTTCAATATAAGCAAAACAAGCCTCGCCTGCCTGCTCAAAGTGGTCAAGTACGGACAGGCTTTCTCTCAGTCATTTACTCCAGGGAAACAGACAAAGGGGGAAAAGCCTCTCACTATTCACAGGGTTGCTGTGAATTTCCAATTGATGGAGGTAAACTGAGAAAATGAGTTGTATGGACATGTACCTTAGATAAGCCCTCTGGATCAGTTAGAGAGGCAGAAATAAGACACTAAAGGTCACCAGATGTTGAGGTATAGCAGTTCTTCACAGATGTTGGCCTAAACCAGAAGGTGAATGATTATTTCTGTTGGCCACATGCCCTGATATCGCAGGGGAACCCTCACAGAGCGCTGTTAAGTGTAAGGCCTGTATTTTAATGATGTGGGCAAACAGTGACCACAGAGTATAGACACAGGTTTTTGTACTCTGAATTTTGTGGAACTGGAGTGTCTTCTCCCAGCAGGACCAGTCTGAACAGGTGGCTTTTAAGCAGCTGCCTTTCTCTGGGATTGGAGAACATTAGAAGTGAAACTGAAATTGGTTTCTCATTCTGAAGTTTGTCCATGTCCTATGTGTGTGTATGGGCATTTTAACATTAAGAAAGAGGAGATGACACTATGAGATCAAGAAAGTAAACAGTGTTCTGGAAGCAAAAAGAATTTGTATTACCACAGTGCCAATGGAGGTACCTTGTGTGAGGAATGCAATAGAAAAATATCTCAGTCAACCAAAGGCCAGTTTAGAGTGTAATTTCTTGCTCTAGAACATTCTTTTACATCTGTTGGTGTAGGGAAGTCTGAGCTTGTTGCTCAGGGGCAGACGTAATGTATGATTTAATGATTTCCTCCATCACACTTCTCAGTTTGATGGATTTTGCACAGCAGCTCTCAGTGCAAGATACAGTGGTATGTTCTAACTCTACGCTGCTACATTTTCCCAAACGTTTCTATTTCAGCTTTGCCTTCGCACTCAACATGACAGCATTTTGAAAATATGGTAGCATGTAATGTGTCTCATCCCATTTTCACATCATAGCCTGTGGGATTGGGCAACCACAGTGACCCCTAGTATTCTTTCAAATTGTACCAACAGTGGCTCCGGTGCATTTGCACTGTTGCCATTCCTGATGGACTTGGTGGACCTATCAAAGAAGGTTTCAGGAGGGAACCATGGGTTTTGGGGCTCATTTTAGGCAGCCCTGTCCTGAACCACAGTAGCAGTGAAACTGATGTTCTCCTTTCAGTTTGGTTGTGTTGAAATGCAGAACTGAGTAAAACAGTAGATCACTGCACAGAGCAGTTTTATCAACTGATAACTAAGAGGATGGTAGGCAATATCTTGGCCAAGCTCGTCTTAACTCCCACAACACAGCAGTTACACACATCAGACCATGATGAGTCAAATTCTTCAGCCCTTCTCTCTGAGTGGTGATGATGCGTACTGTATGTTAATGCAGCATGGACTGAGTCTCAGAGAGAGAAGACCAGAGGACGTGGGTGGGTAAGGTGGGTGCGCTCTGCAGTAGCTCCAGTTAACTTGCCTGCCATCGCTCCCCATGCCGGCATTGCATGGGAGATCAAAGCACTTCACTGCAGTATTGCCACCCCCTCTTTCTCTCTCTCTCTCTCCCTCTCTCCATTTCTCTCTTTTCCTCCTTTCTCTCTCTCCCCACTCAGCTTTCATGTTCTCCTCCGAACAGTACGCAGGGCCATGAGGGACTTATGATGGAAGAAAGGGGATCTGGTTTCAGAGCCTCGCTTGAGAAAATTAGATCAGAATTTTAAATGGGCTCACAAATTGCCCCATTTGTGTGTCTGCCTCAGACCCAGACATTCTCCTGCATGTGCAGGGGACCACAGCCCTCAGATGGCAGTAATGGTTTCTAACAATTGACCTCAAAGAAGGCTTAGGATGAAGAAATGGAAACAGTGTCAAAGGCAGCATCTGTTCGCCCACAGCTCCTTCACTAGGAAAAGGAGCTTCTTCTGTGGAGTCTTATGCTTTGGCCCTCTGTTAAATGTTTTTAACAACCTCTGACTGTGCTTGGGACTTCTGTTTGGGAATTTTATCACTTCCTCTTGTAAATACTAAATAGAGGGTCCTTCTTTAATGTGCAAGTGAGGGGAAGTTATAACTTTAAATGGTGTCATACTTCTGTCTTTTGGATCCTCTGTGTCCGGGCTATCCCGGTGTTTTCACTTTATGTTGACAAGCAGCAGACCTTCAGAGCTTTGTTTTTCATTCGGATATACTGTTTTAAATGTGTACAAGAAGTCTGTAGGAGACATGACACAATTCCATAGGGATTCTGATTACAGGCACTCCTCTATGATGTCTGTAAGAAGCTAAAGATTTGGGCTACGATGAAGTATCACAATTTGCTTATTGCCTAATAGATGTCTTGCTGTTTCATAATAATAATGGTTGGTTTTTTTGATGGATCTGTATTTTTGAAACCTCATTCTATGGAGCCTACAAGTGTAGGATATTGTATCCATTATGTCAGTATTATAAATTACCATTGACATTTCAACAGAGCGCATACCTTAATATTTTGCATTTCGTTCATTTTGCTGCAGTGTATAATAATATCCAGCTCAACTCAACAGTGAAGTTCTGGCTCCAGGTCAGTGTTGCTCCATGGTGAATGATTGAGGGATTAAAAGTAGGCAGGCCTCCAAGACAAACGCTGCTAATTTACGGAGGAAAATATAACAGTAGAGTTGTCAAGAAAGCGCTGCGGAGACAAGCAGCTGGCAAGGAGCCTGGCTGCATTCTCAGCCTTTGCTTCAGGACCTCAGCTAACCTTGCCTTAATGGACACAGATAAGAATAAAACAGTGCAGAGCCTTTTTATCATTTCAACAATCAGAGCTCGACCTACTGTCTGATATCCCTCTCCTGCTTTCGCCGGTGATTTTGCCACAGAGCCTCACTCTGGCAAACAGAAGACGGGCAGTACAATGATGGTTAGCGTCATAAATGAGGCATCCGTGTTAAGAGGCGTCCTTTGCATCCTTTTGGTTCTGCTACGGCTAACCAAAAAGACTCAGTTCAGGACAGAAGAATACTTCTGTCTACATACTACATACTTATTTTTGCTATTGTGTGTTAGAATATTAGTGAGTATGCATTGACCTAGATATGACAAGTCTATATAGATCTTCTGCGCTGGACTAGCTTATGCTAAGTGGTCTGTTTTGGTAACTAAAGTCTGGCGAATAGATTCTGCTTTCTGATGGTTCCAGTCCAATATGCAGCATACTGAGTCCATTTTTATTTAACAGCGAGCTGAGAGCAGAATATCTTTAATATATGTAATATCAGGGATGATATAGTCCTTGCTTTGGATGACTTCTTGGCATAGAACACATTTTCATTAAACCATGAAATACTCCTTAAAGCTTTGTTAATGTAACAAATGAAACTTTTTTTTTTTTTAATCAGGGCCTTTTGGATAAAACATTGTCTGATTTATCTGAGTGTGTATTTGCAGGGAAGCAGTGTTAATGTTTTCATGTTGCTATGCAGTTACATGGAGCAAAAGCACAATTATTTGCGAAGTTAGCATAAAGGGTGATGTGCCCTCTGGCCTCCAACTGTTGTAATTAGTTTCAATTTTGTTCATAACCTTAAAGTGAGTTTGTTGTACACTGAGACCTGGTTTGCATGACAGATGCAACGCACACATATACACACAGGTGTATGCACACACATGTACACACTCGCACACACATACACACACACACACACACACAAACACACTAAAAAACTCAGCCTTCGTGAGTTTTACTTATGCTTTCACTCCCTAACTCACATATCGCCTTAAAATCTGTCAGCAATTCATAAATTCTTCAGTTTGTTCCTGCTCCCGTAGCTCTCTCTCACTCTGTGTGTCTGAAGAGATTGGTTCAGTCTCTTAGACTGAGTGCTTTTTTCTTACTTTGATTCTAATGCCCTCTCCCTCTAATGAAACAAGCCATCCTTAAGCATTAAGAGCTTTTCCGACGCATTCAGTTGTTTCTAAGGAGACACAAATGTGGAGATCATCACATATCTTTACTGGACAGGCAATGACTTAGGTTGACCAGTGTTTGATTGACTGTATGTAGTTCAGAAGGTACATATCTTAAGAAATACAATTGTGCAAAAAGGACCTTGAAAAAATCAAATTAGTGACACAAGTTAAAAATCATTATGATCTTTTCCTTGCTCTGCTTTGAGAATTAGTGGAGTATCCACAATCATCTTTGTTGCAAATCTTATCCTAAACTTTAGACCAATACTGCAGGTCATTCAAAAAAAAACAAACCACAATTTGAAAGGGGTCTAATAGGTTAGCTAATCTATCTGGACTATAAACAGCAATGTCTGTCGTGACATTAGGCCAAACCCATGGTAACTACTTAAATGACATTGTGGTTTACCGTGTGCTGTATGACAGTTGGCTCCTCGAACTTCAGGAGCTGAGCAGTGTGTTCCTTGGCTTCTCGCCACACGTCTCCAAGCAACTCAAGTTTCAGAGCGAAAGCAGCAGGCTCAGCACTTCTGTACAGCGCGCTCTCACATGTCAGTTTACCTCGCCCCTAAGGTGCGTATGTAGGGCTAAGCTCCGACTGTTAAGCTAGCTAACTTTAGTCCGTGGTAGAACCGCAGGCCCTGTCAGCAGAGCGGGCTGTCACATCTCGTTGGTTAATTGCCTTTTCATCAGGTGTAGTTAAAATGTGACCACAGCCATGGCCCTCCCCATTTCCTCTCGTGTCCTTCATCCTCCGCTGACAGGCCATTGGAATGCGTTGAAAAGGCGTCGCAATAGGGACATTTTATTGAGGCTTTTGTAGCTTTCTGAGGCTGAATGTGAACCAGATGAGCACAGGCGAGGTTGATGAGGCTCAAAATTTACGATGACAAGAAGAAGACGAAGGTTCATACCGCCTGCAGCACACCCATGCATAGTCCCTGAACCTTCTGATGTCAGAGATTTTTAAGCGAGGGAGGGCTGCTATTGCCATCATAAAAAGTGTTCGTTTCATTCAATGATGATGCGACTGCTGTCGTTGTTGTTTTTGTTGTCTTCAAGCATTTCCCTATCTTGTCAGATGTTGAAAGACGGCATTGAATAGCTGATCAGAGTGTGAAATATCGAGCATGGAGTCTTCTTTAGGGGAAAAAGGGGGTAAAATTCAAGAATTTCAGGAGCAGACAAGCATCTGCTATCACATTTGCCTTATCAGTGATCTCAGTGGCTCAGGCTCCATTTTGGCCATTACAGGAGAGAGCAGGCTGTGGATGATAGCACAGCTGAGGCTTGTGGAAGCTGACAGCAGAATTTTAAGTTTGCTCTGTTCTCTGAATGGTCCTTCCAAAGCTCAGTAGGAGACATTGTGAGGTACAGACTGTGCCAGTACAGAGCTGGCAGCATCAGTGCACTGTGGTTGATCTCTTGAGCATACTCTTACAGACATAGGAGAACTGGGTCGAGCTGTTCACCTTTGCTTCCTGTGTGGTATTGTCAGTAATAGTTATGCGGATATAATTTCTGCACTGGTGGTTGGAGTGTGGGGACAGGGCTTCTGTACGTTGCCTCAGGAGTGAATGTTAAGACCTCACCTTTTCTGCATTCTCCCACCCTCTGGTTTATTTGCCTTTTTCTTTATTCGCCAAGAAAATGGAGTATGTCATTCAGTCACCACACTGTTATTTCCGTTCACGCTGTACTCATGTCAGTTTGGCAAACTAATACATTTTTAGATATTTAACCTCAACTTGAAAAAAGTCAGGATGTTGAAACTGAAATCTTTCTCTATAGTAGTGAAGTCAGACTCTCCATTTGTGGATATTTAGAGATGTGACATACCTGCCCTAAGCTTTGAGCCTCGTGGCTAGTTTGGTCTTAATTTTTCATGTGCTCCTTTCACAAACTCTCTCTAAATGTGTGTAATCAGGTGTGATGCTTTAGGCAAGTCTCTCATGTTTGGCTTCTCAAACGCCTTAATCGGTTCTGACAGTGTATGAGTCATGATCAAAGCAGACTAACAACGCAGTGCATTGCATTATATACACTTCGTATTTTAATCCTGTGATTAGCCAGTTCTACCCCATACATACACACACGCACGCACGCACACACACACGCATGCACACGCACTGCTACATTTACCTCTATGTATATGCTCTTTGTCAGTTTTCTGATCTGCTGCTTTAATGACTCAGTAATGAATCACTCTGGATGAAAGTACAGTACAGTATGTTGTCTTCATCATTTGGCTGGTTTGCGCCTGTTTCTTGATCATTGCTACTGTTTCTTGATCATCGTTGTCAGTTTACACAGGGTGTGCTAGTATAAGTAAAATATATATCTCCCCCTTACACATTCTACCTCAAGTGAACAACGTCTTGCATAATAAGCCTTAACAATTGCATACTGATCATCGTTGTTAACCACTCACAGCCATGTGTGTTTCTGTGCAATAAACACTCTCAAGATGGCCGCACAGTTTCACATCTTCTTGGTATGTTTGAAAGGTTCAATTAACATAGGTTCTTGTTAGAATCATGTGACTCCTGCGGTGCAGTAAGTCACCTTACCAGTGACAAGATCTTAACCAACACATCTCATATTGCTGCTCAAGTTACTGGTTTTCCTATCACTTAGAGCTTTTGCACAAACTAAAGACTTATGCATAGTTTAAGTGCCCCATTGTGTTGTGTCTGTTTACAAACCAATCCAGTGGGCATACAGCTAATAGCTTGCGTTGAAAGTCAGGCATGTGTGACCCGTGAACCAGGGTGTGATGAATCAGCTGTCTCAGACATTGTTTGACAGGTGCCTTTGACAACTGAAACCACTCTCGGAACTGATGAAATTCCCCCAGCTTGAGCTTTTGTTGCCCCTACATGAAAACAGCCGTTACCACTTTGTGCTTTGAGCTCGGTGTGAAGTTGCCTGTTTACTAAGCTGATGTGGGAGATTAATGAATCAGATAAAGAGGAGAAAGGACGTCAGTGACACTCTCGGTCTGGCATTTTTTTTCACAGCAGTGCTCATTTCGACACCTACATAAACACAATTTCCTCCTCCCTTTTTCCATCTATCTATCTATCTGTCTATCTAATCTATCTATCTATCTATTCAGACTGATGTTTAGGATTTGTGGAAGACACCCAAGTGATAGATGGGGCAGTTAGTGTACAATTTTCTGTCCAAACAGTGAGCTAGTCAACATGGTGATTAGGAAATATCAGATTTTTACCACATTTTGGCTATTCTCCTGCCCAAACTCTTTCAGCCTAGATAGGAAAGAGGAAAATTACATCAGAACTCATTGCAGATGTGTTAAGTTTTTTTAGTTGTGGGGGAAAGGGCATCTCATGAGAGATGGAAAGGAATTCCCCATCCTTCATTTTGAAGAATAGCTCTGAAATTTTTCTACACGCCTTTCATTAATTGAATGAAAAGATCTTACTAGCTATTATTCTTGTCTCTCTTGTCTCCACAGTCTGTTTTCAACTGAAAAATTAGTTTCCTAGAGTTTCTAGCCGAAGCTCTCTGAGGCTGTCATTTGAGAAACCATGTCTTTCTCACTCCGGTACCTCTGCGGCTCAAGCAGGTCCAGGGTCAGCCCTCCCAGTCTGTTCCCTTAAGCATTATGAATAAAACGGCCAAAATGACTGTGGATCAGTTTTGAAGAGCATTAACAATGGATAAAAGGGAGTCTGGTTGTTAGAAGAGACACAAATGCAAGGTATGTTCACATCAGCAGAGCTGACATGCGAGCTGCAGCCTGAAACTGTCAAAGAGTGACAGTATGTCCTGAGGTAAACCTGTTTGTGTCTGTCTATATGTGTGTGTGTGTGTGTGAGAGGGAGAGAGAGAGAGAGTAGAAGAAAGAGTGAGTTAGGGGGCCCCATGTGATGTAAGCCATCTAATGCAATTTCCTCTATTGCTTCACAAAATCTTGAAAAAAACAAACTTGACGCCAACAGCTGTTCAGCCAAATGCATGGCCAATGTACCAGTGTTGAGTTTATTGAGATGATCATGTTATTTTTGTTTGTCTGTTTTTTTAAACTTCTCTATCATAGCATTTCACACCATTGGGAACTTGAAGGACAGTATAAAATATACAATAGTAAACATTACTTTCTGTCTTGTTGGCTGTTTACTGTTAAAGTGGTGTCAGTCAGAGAATATACTATTCTAACAATAACCTAGGCCTGAGCTGTGCATCTCTGAACCCCTCTACAAAGACGAATCTTAGTACACTGAGCTCCATGTACTTAGACTCTATCAGGTTACACGAGTCTGTTCACCTCTCTTGGCAGTAGGGAGATGTTGACACTGCAGTGGTGCCTCTCCACTGCTTACCCTTTTTTCTTGGTTTCCAGAAAGAAAAAAATAAAGAAGGTGAAAAAGGGACAGCATGAAGGTAATATCTGAAATAAAATAAAGGAACGCAAAGATGAAAGAATGCAGTAAAGTAATGAAGAGAGAAAGGCTATATGGAAGAAGACAAAAAAGAAATAATAAATCAGGGACAGTTAGGAAGAAAAAAGTCAGATAGAAAGGAAGGAAAAACCCTCATCCCTCCCCTTTGAAGTTATGACTGAAGAGACTGGTGCCTCCTAAGTGGTCTCTGGTAACACTAGTCTCATTGTTGATGGTGGAATGTAGCTGTCACAGTTCCTCTGTTCCGTTGAGGATGTTCTGCTCTGGTTGGTGCCATTTGGCTGTTCGACTCTCTTTTTCACCATCAGCAGAAGATACTAAAGCTTGTATTAGCAGCGAGAATTGAATTCCCATGTCTGGACTCTCACAGTCTTACCCTGGAGGAGATTGAAACCTACTTCACTTTCTGTGTGTTGAAACAACTCATGCTTTCACTTTACCTGAATCTTACAATTCTGCAGGGGAGATTTTAAGTGGCAAAAAAAAACAACAACAACAACAACAACAGGGGCTATCCCGCTCTAGGTGCCTGCTGAGGTATATTAGGGAAATGGGGGGTAGGGCAGAGCTCTGGTGTATGTCTGCCCATAGTCTAGCCCAGTTTCTTCCCAAAAGTGTGTTACATAAGAGCAGTGCAAAAGAGAGTGGTCTTGTGCTTATCTGTCAGTGCTTATGTGCCAAAGACAAGTGGATGTTTATGCGAATAGAAGACTGGTTCAAAGCAGAGTTGGGTTAGAATGATGGTTTAGGATGACCGTCAGGTCACTGTGCTGCCGTATCATTTTTAAGCAGCTGTCATTGTGTTTCTAGCTACTGAAGAAACGTCTGCTCTACAGGTTATGTGGATTTAACCAGCTGCCTTAAACCAACTTCTTTTTTGATGTGAAACCTATAATTTGATCAAAAGGAGCAAATATGGGGTTTAGTATTGGACACTGTAATTCAAATAACTTTCCCTAATTCTGCTCTTTCTCTACATGTTGGTGCCAGTACTTGCACAAATGTTAATAATCTGTTATAATGGCCATAGAAAGTATAGGGAAGAAAAATTGTTCCCTCACTGACTCATCATGGCTAAAATGTACCTTAGAACAGAGTGGCATTCTTTTGCAGCTGAGTGATTAGACAATTGAATATATATGTATATATATACAAACTTTTGGAAAGTAGAGGACCACAGCCAGTCTTCATATTGTCTTCCTCATCCGCCTGCAAAGTAGTGAAGAAAAAGACCTCACACACCTACACATATACACACTCACGCACAAATGAGTTCATCATGCCAAAGGGCAGAGCTGATTTTACAGAGCTGTGCTACAGTGTGTAAAATGAAAACCCTCTGTCTGTGTCAGGGGAAGAAATGCTGACAAGGCAAAATTTAAGGACCGGTTGAAGTTGAATGTGCTCCTACCTGTTCTCTGTTTTGGCCACACACCTCTCTCAGACACGGATGACATCATACCCCTTTAACTGCATTGAAGTGTACTGCAGTGTGTTTGTATGTTGTGACTGAAGAAGATCCAGTGATTTCGAGTTTTCTTTATGTGTGACCACACACCAAGGAATTTGACATTCTTTAAACATCAGAGGTTTTGTGACCCACTTTGCTAATGATGACTTAAGGGATATTGACAAAGTCATATGGCATGTTATGCTATTGAGTGCTGTTTATGATGTGATGCATAAATTAAAGCCTTGTTTAACCGTTGCAATGGAACAGGACACTCTTTCTTTCTTTCTTTCTTTCTTTCTTTCTTTCTTTCTTTCTTTCTTTCTTTCTTTCTTTTTATGCTGTGAAATTTCATCTGGGGGTTTGCAAATTGCAATTTTTTTGTGGACTTGTTTTGGAACATGTTCTCAGTGGTTCATTTTGTCCTTCCATTTTGGTATTTTTTGTCTCTGTTTCCATTTCTTGTGATATTATGTTACCTTGTCCTCTCTTCTTTAGCCATTACAATCCCTGTGCTTTAGCTCTGGCATTGTGATTTTCTGTGTTCTGGTCTCAGTAGCTCCAAGGCCTCTTTTCTTGGCTGAACAGCTTGTACAGGCTTCATTTATTATGTGCCTTAAACATCATATCTATGATCCCTTCTCCTAACCCTGTTTACAATATGAATTTTTGTAAGCAAAACAGGTCTAAACTGGTCCCAGATCAGCATCTGTGCTGATATCACAAATCTATATCTGTGCTCTGTGTAGTACTCTGTCTGTCCTCAGACTGGATTGTGCAGTAAGAACAGCAGGCACTTTGTAAAGAGGTGTGTAATAGGAGAGCACTGTTTACTAAATCTTTTAGTGCCCCATTGCCTCTGAATGAGGCCATATAGTAAGAGTACTCACAGGGCAGAAATGTGCCATGTATCTCTCTCTCTCTCTCTCTCTCGCTATCTATCTATTTATCTATCGGTATACCAATCTATTTATCTGTCTGTGTTTATTTGTCTGATGGATAACGAAGGATGAAAAATCCCTAGCTGTCTGTTTTCCAAATAAGATGTGTAAGCCCTCTGTGTCCTTGCAGTCAAACCTATGCCAAGGGCATTAATGGAGCTCCAGCTCCATTTGTGGTCCACTCTAAACCTGTTAGTGGTTGGTTAGTGGCCCACTGGTCTATTCTTCCAAGGTCTATCACTGGAGAGATTAATTTCTGTCCAGTAAGCCTCCAGGCACTGACTGTCCTGATATCTCATCCGGTCAAAGAGCTCTGCAACCTGATTATGGACATCAATCCTAGGGGTGGTCTCCAGTCTGTTCTGCTGCTACTGCTGCTTTAGTCTACAGTCATCCTGAGCTCTGATTTTATTTCAGTGGATGTTTTGTGGCTTGTCAAGTGCAATACACACCTGTGTAGTAATTCCCAGGGTGTGGTAATTTTGATTTGTCTTGTTCACGCAGTTTCCAAATGACTACCACTACTACTACTGCTACTGCTACTGCCCTACTATTACTGCTGCTACTAATAATAACTTCATTTATAGTGTGCAGAGCACAACAAAGATCATTTAAAATAGAAATGTATTGTTTGGTTGCTCTGAAAGACCAGCTGGACCTCACTTCATATGGAAGTATATAAATCTGGAAGTCTAAACTGAACACCCTTTAGCAGTATTTTGGAGCATTGTTATTGATGTGCTCATAAATATTTGCTGAATTGCTTTCTGTTGGAAGTGTCTTTGATTGCCTAATGAGTTAGACTACCACTTTTCTCACACATAATACTTTTCTTAAGCTAAATATGTCACTGGTAATGGATGTGAACATGATAAACATGAGAGGGTATGGTTAGGCAGCGAAAACAGGACTTGTATTATAGTTTGTGTAACTGGCCCATGATGACACACAGGCCTCTTTTAAAGACAGGAAGAACGGCAGTCATGCCACTGCCTCCGCAGTATGTCAGTTAAGGGGTCGGGGTCAACTATTTCTTCCCTCTAGCCAATGTGTTAGATGCCAAGCTATTATTAAAGACCCATTTTAGCAGTGTCAGATGTGACAGAGATTGACATAAAGAGAGTCTTTGTCTTCATATTTTTGTTCAAAGTGGGTCAGTATTTTTTTTTTCTAGAGGTGGTTTTCTTTAAAACGTTTCAGACCTAATAAACGTAAATTGACTGGAAACCATCTCCCCATAAGCCATCTTTCCCCTGGTGAAATAACAATGAGTGTGTATGCAAGGATGCAGAGGATATGACATACTAGAAAACTTGGAGCCCCTGTCACTTGGAATCTTCTCATTGGGGCTGTTGGGGGCTGAGCTGGATTGTCATTATAAAGAAGGCTGTGAGACAGAGATAGAGAAGAAGAGAGTCAGGGTATGGAACCTCTACACAAAGACTGTCATCCTTTAGCCTGACACCCAATGGGATTCACCGAGGCACAGGGCAAGCATGTGACTGTGCCATGCTCATCTCTTTATATGTTTCCGCTCCTTTGAATAACTTTAGGTCTTTGCCGAAATAAGCCTGAAGTCTATAATTTCCTTAACTGTCAGGGTCAATGTATGACTCATTCTCCATGTCTGACCTATTTTATTTAGCACATTTTGCGTTTTTATCTTTGCTCTACTGCTTTTATAGACCACTAATAAGTTTTCCAATAACCAGAGCTGCAGTATTCAACTCTCGGTGTACAGGAAAAGTGGTTTTTAATTATATTCAGAGACCGCTGCTGTAAAAGCCATACTTCTATGAGTGGCTAATCAGTAGTCTAATCCAGTGGTTGTTTAATCAGGCATCTAACATGCTTAGCATTTTTCACTCCGCCTGAGGATCACGACCACGGTCGTCTTTGGTAATTACCGATAACAGATCCTCTTTGGTTCCTCAATTTCACATATAGAGCACAGAGGAACTGTGTCTTTTTTTTCTCAGTACCTCAGGGTGTAAGGTTATCTTTAGTTTTCAATCTTGAACCGTTTACTGTGTGTCTCTACCTTAACTGTAAGCTTCTGTATGTATTTTAATGAGAGTAGTCTCTGTTCATCATGATGACCCTAATAAATTCTGCTGATGCTGTGGGTTTGGAACATGTAGGTCGTAGTATATGTTTGTGTGGGTGTGTGTCCGTGTGTGGGTGTGTGTGAGTCTGTGAATGTGTGTATGAGGTAGGGAGATAATAGTGTGCTGTAGTTATGGGTCCGTCAGAGGTGTGTGAGTCATGCTGTTTCCCAGCAATGCTGAACAGACATGGCCTGAGTACTGAGAGGGTGGGAGGAAGGGAGAAGAGTATCGTGCAATCTGACAGAGGTGTGGCTGGCCACAACTGGACACTACTGGCAGGTCAAAAGATGATTGACGCTAGGTACATAACTCTGACAGCTCAGAACTATACTGACTGATATAAAAGCACTAAAATGTAACCCTCTACAGACTGTCATAAATGATTTATGGTTTTTAATGTCAATGCATTAATTTAGCTATGAACTGGCTGCTATTAACAAAATCATGAAATTTATGATTTTGTTGGACACCAGTACACTTGATGATCATGTTGATTTTTCCATTGTACGAGACAACATTGCACAACATTGAACATGTTTGGTGTGCTACAGAAACCACAGGTAGACACACATTCCTATGTGCATTCCATTAGTGACAAAAGTGAACACAGAGAGAGGAAAGTAGCTGAAAGTAGCATTGGTGCTGCTACAGAGAGAGAGAGGAGATTCAGAGGACAGTCCCATCACCCTGCAGCCCCTGACAGACTAATTAACCAGGCAGTACCCATTCTTTGCACGTCCTTTTAGCCTACAGTGCTAAGCCCCTGTAAAACCAGAGCCATGCCCTGTGTGTCAGGGAGGGTGTGAAATTGCGCTTTTCTGGTGTGGTCGGCGTACTAACGCCAAGTGACAGCGTGGAAGAGCGCTGTAGCCCCTGCGGCGGCTCTGTCCACAGATGCACTGCAGACATTAGCATTAGCATTCTCCCATTACTGAGCTAATGGACCAAGAGCTGGCTGCCACCACACATGAGCCAGGATTATGCGGAGGCCAGCCATGTGAGACGACACACTCGTCTCGTTCACACACACACACACACACACACACACACACACACACACACAAACACACACCGACAGTACATGCATAGCAGCAGTGTCCAGTGCACTATAGAATTCTGATCGTGTGTCACATGGTCTCAAGTGTAATTGTCTTAATGCTGTTTACCTTAAGAGCATCTCTTGGATTATATGAAGCCCCCTTTGATGTTCCACTAGTATCGAGTTGATGCTGTTAATGATGTGTCATTTTGGACTGTGCTGTGACAGTGAATGAAACCATTTTTTTAACTGACCCGCAGCAGTAATATGTCAATCAGCTCAATGTGTAAAAGCAGACCACAAGATATGCTGCACATGATGTTGTCACAGGCTGCAAAACCACGTGAGAGCCACTGTGAATTATGTACCACCAGTGCTATTTAAAACATTATTATTTTTTTCTATACTAAAAAAAAAAAAGAATCCAGTACTGTTTACTGTACTGACCTCTGCATTCCACTAACATTTCTGGGAGTCTTAAGTTCTTATACCCCAAACCACCACTTCAGCATACCGCAACATAAACACAGTGCATTGCAGCCTGCTGTAATTAGGAGGATTTGGATGCTGTGTTTGCATCTGTCTCACCACCCACCCAGATATGACCCAGCAGGGTCCACCGCACTGGAGGGTTCACGCCCGGTTCAGGTCCACTTAATCATTCTCACACATCTCCCTGCCATTAATCATCAGTGACTCCAAGGAGCAGGGGCTGGAGCTCTGCTCCACACTGTTTATCCAGAACTTTCCCTTTTTTACTCTATGTGTGTGTGTGTGTGTGTGTGTGTGTGTGTGTGTGTGTGTGTGTGTGTGTGTGTGTTTTAGACCACCATTTGCATCTCTCTGTGTCAAGTATAATGAAAATACTATTGGAGCTACACACAAGTGCTTTAACAGGACTGCATGGAGGAGTAAGAATAGGGCCCAGGGTTCCAGCCCATAAAACACAAATTGAAATCAGGCTGCCTGGATATCTGGCAGTGTGCAAAGGGCTCATCTGGTGAAGCTACATGAGGGTCTTCATACTCTAATTCTTCTCAACCAGAGAAGATTGGGGTCATGCATGCCATTGGCCCACTGAATTAGCCTGCTGTTTGGCTGAGACTTAAGTGTGGTTTGTCAATGTTCACATCACCATCAAATTCCAGTAGATTGTTTAAATATTACTGGATTTGGGACTGGTTCTTTGCCCTCAACTTGTGGCCTAAATGACTTAACATTAAGCTGCTTCATTTGGCAAACTTCACTGCTTGCTTTTTGGTGAGTTTTCAATGTTCCAGAAAGAGTGCCTCCTTGAAAAACTAATCTGTCCTAATGGCCGAACTCCCATGGCTAAATGGGTTCAAAGCTTCTTTTGAGCCAACTAACTAATGAGTTTATGTCTTCACCTCAGAAAGGTCTAAGGAATTGAGGAGTTCTGATTCATTATTGAATTTCCAGACCAAAGTTTACTCCTCATAAGCAGATCTCAACTTTCAAATAAATGGACTTCAGACAGCTGAGTTATCCTACCATGGTGCGTGAATGTAACAGAAAAGCTCTAAGGATTTTGCTGTCCGACTGGTCATCTTGGCAGTAGTTTGGTATGTACCTCAGACACCATGAGAACAGTTTTTATGGCTAGGCAGCAGTGAACATCTACAGAGTATCACTGACACAATGACCATGACAGATGACCCCAGAGAGGAGGGGAAGGAGGGATGGGGGTGGGTGGGTAGGGGGCTTTAACTTAGTCTCCATAGTTCTTTACCTCTCACGTTACCCAAGCTCCCTTAGGGTCTCCATTTCAATCACAACAGGGTCTCTTTGCCTCGCTCACTGCATTCAGGTCTCTTAATGTATTTTATTGGGCCTCAGTGGTAACTAGGACTTTATTGTGCCTTCGTCTTCTTGCAGACTTCACAAGAGACTTTGTCCAGTCAGACAAAGACTTCCAGGTCTGTTGCTGGTCACACTTTTACTAAATGGTTACAGCAGTAGTCTTAAATATCTTGAAAAAGCACAAGTACCCAGACTTTGTAAGTCGTTTTAAAATATTTCAGGACATCTGTTAAGACTTGATATGGTTTAGTATTGTATACAGACAACAGCTGATGGAGAAAAACAGAATGAATTAAGAAGGTTCAGAGAAAAAATCTTGTCCCATTGGACGACTGCTGTCTCACAGGATTACTGCTGCGCTTGGTGTTGTTTTGTGTACTTGAAGGGAGGAGAAGCTCTTGTCATACACAAGGAGGGGCAGTAGGACCTGGATACTCTGATATCAACCCTTTTTGGGCAATGTCCTCTCCTATTCTGATCTCTCTCCAACAGAAATATTGACCTTCTGGAATGTATTTGACTGTGGGCTGTGTGGCTTTAGTCCAGAGGTCAGGGTGTGACTGTGTGTGTGCGTGTGTGTGTGTGTGTGTGTGTGTGCGTGCGTGTGTGTGTGTGTGTGTGTGCGTTTGTGTGTGCGTTTGCGTGTGTGTAGAGAGAGAGAGAAAGAGAGAGAGCATGTGTTTGTCTGTGGGGGTGAGTGTGTGTGTGTCTGCCAGTGAGGATCCCTTGGGGCTGTCCCGGCTTCTCTCCCACTGCAGCTGCCTGCCAAGTCTGAAAAATCTCTGCAAAGCTCATCTGCTCAAAATCTCCTCTGACGTGTTTTGCTCAGAACAGTTGCTTAGATCACATTTAAATGAAGCGTCACTCTGCCCACACCAAAAATGCTCTTTATATGGTGTGTGTAAATATGCGTGAGAGTGAACGTGCATTTGTTTGTGTGTTAGACAACACAAATATCTGAAAACCACAGAATAACTGCAGGACTGAGTCCTATACCGTGAGCAGCTGTATTTGTATTTTTATTGTCTATACTCACCCTTATTTCATCACCGAATGTTGCAGCTGCCAGGAGACAGTCTAAAAGATGACTCATATTTAAGTTGAGTCATATTTGAAAGGGCAGATAACCTTTGTATATTCAACTGTCATACTTGTGTATGTGCACGTAGATATGTATATGTAAACAGTGTGTGTTTGTATGCATGGTGAGAAACCAGCAGACCAGTGGTAAGGGGGCTATCAGATCATAAAGAGAGACATGAAGCAGAAAACACAGAAAACAGATAACTATCTGAAAACATGGAACATATTCTCATCTCAAGAGTGTGTGTGTGTGTGTTTTGTGTGTGTGTGTGTGTATGTGTGTGTTTGTCCATCCATCTGCAGGCACCTGCACTCTCATGAACATTAGCCATGTGGTTGTAATTCCCCAAATGGGCATATGGTCATCTTGCCAGCATACCTCTAGCTCCTGCAAGCACTAAGAATGACCAAAACTGTTCACATGTATGAAAATATTTGTTTAACCCCACGCTCCCTCACAGTGTCTATCACTTTCCCTCCCTCAGCACTCTGTCTGTCTTTCTTCTTCTCTTTAAGGTTTTGGTTGTGTTGTTTGTCCTGATTTCTCTTAATGGCTCATTTGTGTCTTGAACAGGCTTTTGGGAATGCCAAGACAGCTCACAACAACAACTCCAGTCGATTTGGCAAGTTCATCCAAGTCAATTACCAAGACAGCGGTACAGTGAGAGGGTAAGATACAACAAAGCACACTCCCTCTCTGTTCCTCTCTCCTTCTCTCTCTCCCCCTCTCTCTCTCTTTTTCTGCCCTCTTCTCAGTATCTTTCTCTCTCTATTGCTCCCTCCCGTGTAATCTGTCTTTTCCTTCACTTATTGCTGGCACTGGATGTGTTTCAGAGCGTACGTGGAGAAGTATCTTCTAGAGAAGTCTCGTCTTGTCTACCAGGAGCACAATGAGAGGTAAGTGTGGTCATGTGATATCAGTGCAATTAAGGCAGAGTAACAACAATAATAATATTTTTTTTTTTTTTTACTTTTATTTAAAGTTGCCTATCTAAAAGGTCCAATTATAATAGTATAGTACATGTCACACATGTATATACTTGTGTATGACATTTGATTACATGAAGAAGATAAAAATTACAGTAATACACAAAGACGCAGAAGGCCATCCCTCCTATGGAAGAGTGGCAGGCATGTGGGATTGTGAGGAGACTGGCAGACGTGGAGCCTAGAGGTCTGCGTTCACCAGTCTGGTTCAGACTTCTGACTCAGGGGGGAGGCAGCCCTTAGAGTGCCTTAAAAGTGAGGAGGAGGATCTTGAAGTTAATACAATGAGTGTGTGTGTCTGATGATAAAACCAGTTTGAGTTTATTTAGGAGCTTATTGGGAAAATGGGTGAGGACAGTTCTACAGTGATCCAGTTTAGATATGACCAAGGTGTGGATGAGCATCTTGGTGTTTGCCGGTTGGTTGCCCAGGCAGTCAGTTCATAGTGGTGAATAAGGTTCTTTGATCTCTCTGTCCAGCGTTGATGACATCAGCATGGCAGGATACTCATGCAGTGACTAGAGCATCTTTGTATCCGAGGAAGTGATCAGAGTAGACTAGAATGTGAACAGTTAGTCCACTTAGAGTCTCAGAGCATACCAAGGAGAGCTGATGGAGAAGAAAGCAGTCTGGGTTTTTAGTGGGGTGAGAGAGTTTAGGGAGGAGGAGAGGGAGTTGTTTTAGTGGGACACTCGGTTAGTTATGAAGTTGCGGTAGAGAATGGGTAAAGTGTTCATTGCATGAGTAAGGGTAGCAGTTTGGATGACTCTCAGGTTTTGAAGCTTTATCCAAAGTTAAATTTGGATAAAGTTTAGGACTTAGGTGAGAGACAGATATTTTTCACTTGCACGCTTTGTCTCTTACACTCTCTCCCACTCCTCCTAGATGACTGAGGCTTGTCATCAGAGGAGCTCTCTTTTTCTCTTTCAGTGTAGCGAACAACATACAATATTAACTATCACTGCAGACTAACCTGTGATAGTGTGAGAAGCCGCAGTTTAATTTGTTCAGTTACAGCATGTATATTCTAAAGCGTGAAGACACACATCTCCCCTCATAAATCAACGGTTTGTTTTATTGCTTTAAGAAAAGCTATGTAATATATTAAACACTCAAAGAGGTTTTTCAAAGGTTGCCCCTCTTAATTAAACAAAGATACTTGTTAGGTAGGTGCCATTGTGTCTGCATAATTGTCTGACAAGAGCAACATACAGATGGTATCATATACATCAGATATACATCAAAGATGTGACATGTTGTTACAATCTTTTGTTATATCAAAGCTCATGATCTATTCTGACAAACTTTTACAAACTGTCTACTGTGAGAAATGTGCCCAGACACTGTACAGAACTGTACTGTTGATTACGTTTCAGTCATACTTAAGACCAGGTGTAACTGCTGAGTGTTATGCATCATCTCTATACCTTATTCCCCATTTGGTCATTCCGTTCTGTTCTATAAATACTTATTTTAAAGTGTTGATCACTTTTCAGCTGTACACTACTTCAGCATTTACAGTTTGTTGGCTCTGTGCAGTATCACACATAAGTTTACAGGTAATCCTGCATGTGTATGAGGAAAGTATGACAGTGGTGTCACTGAACCAGACCATACACCGTTCTGTTTTGTGAGCCCTAACAGAGCTCAGAATTCACTCATGTTACTGGACTGTGATTATACATGGTAGACTGTGGTGGAAATGGATAACTCCAGGCTGTCATTTTTATTCATGCCATAGGTTGCTTGCTCTTCCTTGACATCAGATCTATGATCAGTTTTCTCAGCTTTATTCCTTACCTTACTATGTAATGACAGCTGACCCCAGATCAACTGTTAGACTGGCTTTGTGTAGGGTATGCATTTCATGCTGCTGACAGCTCTGGCAGTTGTGGTGATGGAGATCGAAATCAGTGCAGCCTAAAGGAGGCTTAAAATTCAACAAAGTGTCCAGTCTCATAAAGCAAGTTTCAGTGAAGTTTGGACCTATGCCTTATTTCACACCCAGCCATGTTATACTGCTCCTGTTTGTTACATAGCTCTCAATACTAAACCTTCCAGTGTTTGCTGAGAAATACACGTTGAGAGTTGCTAAAGTTCTCATGGTGGCGTAGATCTGTCTCCTGCTGATCTGAGAACAGATGTTATTTAACTTGTATAATGGGTCAGGATCAAATAAAGGATTAAGTCATCTGAACCCAGCTCAGTTTTAAAGGACAGATACATCTTACTGACCCTTTCTTTGCTTGTGTTCCGCAGAAACTACCATGTATTTTACTACCTGCTGGCTGGAGCAAGCGAGGAAGAGAGAAAAGCCTTCCATCTGCTCAAGCCAGAGGAATACCATTACCTCAACCAGGTGGGACTTGCCTTGTTTCACTTCTCCTACAGGCTACTGTATAACACAAATCATAAGAATGTTAACATAAATTGATGTGCGCGTTGTTATTATAGCTGTGGTTAGAACAGCATGTGACAGTGCAGCGTGTTATTTAGTTGGTTGAAGTCCGCAGAGTAGACGGGGTCCTACACCATGTGATTACTTTGACTGACAGCTTAGCGTATCATGTAGGATCATGGCTCTGGTTTATACTCTACTGAAGAGGGTACTGCAGAAGGATTTGTTCATATCTTTGGTATTGTAGATATTCACTGTTAATCTTAGACTATATTGAAAGAATTTCACTCCTGTTTTCTTTGTTTGAATGCGGTGTTACAGATTGTTTGTGGCTGGTTGTGAAAATACAAAGTCAGAAGTAGTTTGTCCTTAATCAGAGGCTGGGAACATGTGGTTCGTAACCCATCTATGGGGATTTTTTGGGATTCTCTCTAGTTCTCGAATACTTGAGAGTCTACCAAAATTATATACTGAAAACATCAAAATTAAGTACTGATTAATCCGAAATATTATATTAAGCAACTTAATTTTATTGTACACAAATATCTGGAATTGCAAAATTGATTTTTTTTTTATCCATATTAGACTGATAGTGCATTATGACTGACAGTAAAAGCAAGTAAAATTGAAAGACTTCATTTTGAAAGCAGTTTTTTATGCTGGTGTCACATTTAGGTCAAGTTTGACAGATAGCTTGTTAAAGCAAAATTATCTACCAAAAGTGCAAAATGACGGAGGAGGGAAAAAAAGACAGTGAAAAGGTGCAGGAAGGCACATCTTATATGTGTGCTGTCCTTATACGTGTGCTGTCCTTATATGTGTGCTGTCCTTATAATGTGTGCTGCCCTGTGTAACTAACTGCCACCAAGTCCTACAATACTGCTAATGATATTATAATACGATTTACAGACATTTCTGACTCTTTTCATTTTTTTAATTTAATTTTATCTGGTGCTTAATGGAAAAAAATGTTGCTCTAAAACATTGCTCCCCAAACCCTCTCTTAGTCTAGACTGTAGTGCATTCACACAGTTATTTGCATTCTTTCCTTGCAGTGTCTATGTTTATGAGTGATGTGTGTGTGTGCGTGCGTGCGTGTGTGTGTGTGTGTGTGTGCGCGTGCATATGTGTGTGTGTGTACGCGTATGTGTGTGTGCGCACATGGGCGCGTGTGCAAGCACATCTGTGTTTTTCTGCTTGGCAACAGACTTCAGTCTGAGACACGATACAGCATTTAAGCAGCTAACTCAGAAAATCAGGCCCTGTTGTTTGTTTGTTCACTCAATCTTTGAGCGCATCCCAAAATAAAACCCAACAATAATAAGAAAAAAACATCAGTCTGTCATTTGTTCTCAGGTCCCTCCCTGCCTAAACACACCCCTAATCCCCTTCACACACAAAGAACTGGTCGCTGTCGCTGTTGCCGCTGTTGCCATGGCAACAGAAACATGTGGCACGTTGATCTGGCGCGGACGTTCGTGTCTTGGCTGGTTGTGAGGTCAGCCAGCCCTGACGGATCTGTAGCTTCTAACCCCCCACCCACCTCCACCTTTCATGTACTGTCCTTAAGGGAAACATGGCAAGATATCCCTTAAGATGGCTATTGCATTAACCAGCTAGTATGTCACTCTGGTTTCATCTCTGTGCGTGGGTGCGTGAGTGTGTGTGTGTGTGTGTGTGTGTGTGTGTGTGTGTGTGTGACCTCATGATTCCCCCTCTTCATGTGGAGTAGAATTGCTCTCATAGGTTAGTAGCTAGATTCGAGATCGTGATCATCACAATTGTATATCACCCAGGGAGTATTCAGCTGCTGTGATGACAACATGCTTTGCCACAGATTAATTTTGTGCACACTAACACTAATCTGTTTTCATTAATGTAGCTGGTGTTGTCTCTTCTACTGAAATAAAATGGAAAGATGAACCAACAAATTTGATGGTTGCTGAAATTTGTGTAGTGTGCACTGTCTCTTTTCTTACGCCTTGCCTGTTTAAAATGATATGTGTCTTTGTGTTGTGTGTGTGTGTGTGTATGTGTGGAGCTGTCAGTGTAGAATGTCTCTACTCCTTGTAGGCAGAGATTGAGACCTCACTATAGCAGAGTGTGTGTGTGTGTTTGAATGAGAGAGAGAGAGAGAGAGAGAGAGAGTGAGTGCATTTCCATGTGTGTAGTGCACCCTAACCCGCTTTACCTTGCTTCCAGATGACAAAGAAACCCAACAGGCTACACTGGGAAAATTACTATGAGAGCGAGCTGGTCAGTATTGTCTGATTGTGTGCAGACATGCTTGGTATCTGTGTAAAGTGCGTGTGTGTGTGCTTCTGTGTAACACTGCTCTATAAAATCCTCCCCCATACTCTTTATCCCACAGATTTCATTTTGAATTACTTTTTCATTTTATTTTTTTTGTGTTGTCTGTAAATGAGGGAGTAACTAAAAACACTAGTTTGGTCATTGTGATCTTGTACACTGGTAAAATCATCTCATTTATTCACAATTGAGAAGACAAAACCAGGCTTTGAACCACCTCTTAAACCTTAAGATGACAACACATAGCTCTCTCACGCATACTGTCTGCCAGCAAACTCTCATACTTATTAGATTAGTGGTCAGAGAAAAAAAATACTGAAACAAGTCTCCTTTTATAGATTCCAAGTAAAGCCTGCTGTTTGAGCAAAAATTCAGGCAAGTACAAATAATAACTAGACATTTAATCCAGAATTTGACACATTCTCTTGCAACACAGGGTTAAGGCAGCAATAAGACTAGTCGTCTTTTGATCCCATATGGACCCCATCTAATTTGCTGTGCCTTACTCTGTGTGCATTTTAATATGCTTAAGCTACACTTGATCTTCAATGTCACTCATATCATCTCATTTCAGTCATTTGTGAGAATGATTCCATGTTTGTTTGTTTGTTTGTTTTTTTTCAATTAAACACTAGAATCTTGTGCTTAAAACCAGATGAATGTCACAAGATTGCAATGACCAATACAAATTGTGCTTGCGTTGATGTGGTGTTGTGGGTCCTCCGGTTTTTGGTGTATGGGTTCTATGATTCAGCGCTTTCAGTTTTTATGGTTTATATGGCTTTTGTGTAGCTGTTTCTTTTTTATTGTCTGGGTTTGTGTGGTGTGCATTGGACAGATTTTTAGCTTGGCCGACTTAAGCACTCTGGAAAGAGTTGCTTATGTCTCAGAGTAACCCCACAAAGGCCTCCGACAAATACGGCATCAGGCCGAGGTAAGAGGGAGCTTGTATTAGTTATGTCTTTATTACATTTCAGTGCTCCACAATATTCAGTACATATAGTCATTTTCAGTATGATGACTAAGATAAGATTAACATTATTGGGGTGTTAGTAGCTTACAAAAGCTCAGGAATAAGACAACTTAGAGCAGAAATCATTTTGAACATACCTAAATTTCCATACTCATTCCTGTGGAAGGCTCCACTGTATTTGAAAAAGTAAAGGAACAGAATGCCCTGAATGAACTTGGTAAAAACGTTTTGATGCACCACTGTTGAGGGTTTGGTGTACTGCCAGTGATTCCAGTAACACTGGCCGACATCATTCTCACTATTTTCACATTCTGATTTGATGTATCAAATGATGTCGGTTTGCAATGCAAAAAGAGTCAACTCAGCACTTCATAGAGGGTTTTACTTGTGCCTACTCTGATTTTCTCAAGCCCTTCTCAAACACTGTTTGAATTGGAGGAACAGCAGATTTCAACTTAAGAAATTGCCCAATTTTCAATAGGAGCTAATTCTGGACCTGAGAAAGAAAGGAAAGAAGGGATCGTGATGAGTGAAGAGTAGTTGCTGGCCCTTAAAAGGGGTTATCTGGTTTCTGAAGGCTCTAAGATTCTGAAGGCTACAGTGGCCCCTGGTATGCAGTAATTACAACCTGGGTAATAAAAACAAACCGCCAGAGGAAAAAGACGGGTGATCCTTAAAGCTGAAACATGCCTTTTGCAAACACGGCTGTCATTAGTGTCTAGAGGAAGTGCCTGTGCTCTGTGCCAGCTGGACAGTGCTGTGTTGTGTGGATTCGTAAACGAGCCCCGAGCCCCCATCCTCCCTGTCAAAGGTTTGCCTCCGGTGGCCTCTCTTTTTCCTCTCTGGGTCTCCGTCTGGCCTTCCTCAGTCGTGATGCGCATGTGCTTCTTTAAGAGTTGCTGATATTCATTGCTACCAGAATATTCTAGAAAACATTAGACCACGTGCAGAAATAAGGACTAGTGTTTGATTTGGAGCAATGAGGATGATTTTTGCACTCTTATTTTCTTCTTCTCATCCCCACTCCCTTCTCTCTTTTTATTTTTTTTCTACTGGCCCAAACAGGATTGCTTCACTGTAGAAGGAGAAGATCTGAAGCATGACTTTGAGAGGCTCCAGCTTGCCATGGAAATGGTGGGCTTCCTGCCAGCCACACGCAAACAGTAAGCTCTGCTTAGCATGGTTGAGCTGTCACAAAGCTTTGAATGGATGTTCTGATCTACTTTACCAAAACCAGCTCAGGACCATATCTTCCTTATCATATCTTTACCTAAAGCCTGATCTTCTCTTTCAGGATCTTCTCGCTGCTCTCTGCCATTCTACACCTGGGGAATATTCGTTATAAGAAGAAGACTTACCGGGATGACTCTATTGATATTTGCAATCCTGAGGTGCTCCCCATTGTATCTGAGCTACTGGAGGTAAGATTTTGGATGGTTAGATTTGCCCAGACTCTGATTTACTGTACGTTTGAACACCTCGAATTGCTGAATGTTCATTTAGCTGTGCTGGGATTCTGCTGACTTGGTTTAAGTGCAGCTTAATATGACTGTTGAAGCCAGTGAGCACTGGGCTCTCAGTGATGGTCTAAATAGCGTTTGAGAGTAAGATTCCATCTTGAAGTCTTAAATTGGTTGTCAGTTATCATAAGCCTTCGTGGCATATCTCCTGCAGGGCGTGTATTTCACTTTAGTGCACATTTAATTATAATATATGAATCTAATCCAAACCTTTGAAAAAATGTGTCTAATCCAATTGAGGTGTCTGATCTTTCTACAGAGGAGAACCATCAAAGCCTTTTTTGTTTACCTTATTAAAATCAACAGGCTCTCTGTCTTACGTAATGCATGTGTAGTTTGGCATTCTGAACTTATTTGGCACAGTGGACAGTACTACATTATTGATGTTTTCAAGGGGCTTTTTCTAAGATGAAAGCAGCCCAAATGTATGCCATGGATGTCTCATGACAGAAGTCCAGTTTCCCACACACACATACATCTATTCAGTCAGTGTCACCCAGAGCCAAACAGTCTCATCTGAGACTTTTCAGTTTTCATTTTCCTGAAAGCAGTGGGCTTATAAATGAAGAGCTGAATAATTGTTGAGACCTTTGGTTTGCGTGTACCATAGAATTTCATGAGGCATTTGGCTCGGTTATGGAGTCATAAGACAATTTCTCATTTTTAATAGAGATACTATTTTAATGCGATATGAATGATATGAGTCCGCAAGTTCTTTCCTTAAAAAAATGAACTCACTGTCACTTCAGGAAGAAGAGTAGATTCATTTGATGTAATGCGGTAGAGGGATATTTCTGTGCTTTTGAAACATTTATGGGGAAACATGTCAATTTTTTTTTTCACTGCAGACTAACGTGAGGCTATTTTCTTGGAATGTCTTGGGAACTGCTTGCAATGGAGGTTCACCAGAAACATTGGATAGTTTTTGTTTCCTAGAATACCTACACTCATGCAGATGACAAAATAAAATCGAATCATCACCTCAGACTCACTTTGTACAAAAATATCAAACAAAAAAAGAGATGCTGGTTTTACCACATACAGACCTGTTAAAACGTGCTTCAGTGACCCCTTTCTGCTTACTGCAGCTGCATGTTTAAAATATTAGTGGTTAGAAGAGGTACTTTCATTTTATTAAAACCACAGGTTCATGCTTCTCTGGTCACACTGTTGCAAACAACATTCACCAAAGTGCTTTCACGTAGCCATTCATTTCTTATTAGAGCGCTTGGGTTGTGCTTACAAGAGAAAGCATTTGGAGAAAACAGGGCCATTCGAGAGCACTGTAATATGGGAGTAGAATCTTGACATTCTGTGGATATTTTGCATGTAACATGCTATTTTATAAGGTGGCCATGTCCTGTCTCACATTGATGTTCCTTTCAGATGACAGGTTGAAACTGATAATCTTGTCTCTTCTTAAAGGGTTTGTTGAATGAATAAGTTGAAGGAGTGAGGTTATTGGGTTCTTTGGGTTATTGTCATCTCTGTGTTAATACATAACAAAAAGTTTTCATTTATGATTGTGTAACATATGCTGCCCTATCTGTTCTTTCACGATTTCTGTGAAAGCTGTAGCAATGCTGAAGTATTCTAGAAGATAAATCAGCTGTGTTTCCATTGTGTATGGACAGGTGGAAATGAACACAATAACAGGCGGAGACATTAGTAAATGGAGAAATCACACATAGAATCTCTGTATGCACATCGGTGGGCAGAGAGGTGATGCAGTCACAAAGATCAGGAAAAATTGACAGCATTTCTAACATGTGGTCAAATTTTATGGTTGGATGCCCTGCTAGAGTGGTATTGAGGGCTTCTCCCCACCTCTTTCTGTCTTTCTCTCACGTCAACATATGGTCTGTAAATTGCTCAATCATTTACTTCTCCACAGTAGTGTTGGAAGACTTTCCATATATGGTGTTATGACTCATACTGGGGGCTTCACCTGAACTCTGCTGTTTCCTTTCCACTAAGTAGCTCTGGGAAGACCAAGCTTAAACACATTGCTTCTTGGCTAATTGTTTGTAAGGGCCACCATCCTTAATGGTTTTCTTGTAACCCAGAGGTCGCTATCCTGATTTAATTAATTTAATTAATCAGCTGTGTTATGTGAATCACTGAATCAGGGCCAGTGTTTGACAATGACTATGATTTTCAGGACAGTTATTCTTTGTACAAACCCAGTGAGATGTACTGCTTTAAAGAATATAGCATTTACATTCTTTCTGATATGCTTACCTCAACTAACTTTAAGGAAACAAAAACTGCATGTGCTTCAAAGTGTCAGTGGAAGCTTAGTTGTATTTGGGGTTGAGGAGCATAGTGTGTATTTATACCCTTGCAACACTTTCACTAATGAGCCGTAGACAAGTGTTCCAGAGAAGGGAAGCAATAAAGTGCCTGTAGACGAGTGCATTTGTGAACTTCGGCATTATTCACCCCTGTGGTTACGTAACATGTGACATGTTGTGATTAAGGACTGAAATTGTGTCTGATATTGTAAAGGGATCCAACCAACAGCTTCATTACAATCAGTGTTAATGAAATCATTGCAAACAGGATAACTCATTAAAAAAAGGGCTTTTAGCTGGACACTTTGTCAAACAAACACGAAACTCAGTAGGACACCATTAAACTTTCACTTCTCAGCACCAGCCACTGTATCTCACAAAATGGAAGACTAATCAAACATGATCTGTGACATCTGTCTGTCAGATCTGGTCTGTACTGAGTGGTGCTGGGTAAGAACTGATGCTCTGGGCAGCTTGGCTCTCCCTGTGTGTTGTGCTAATTATTTTAGCTTGCTGAGTGGGTCACATTCCATTTAAAGCTTTCGTGTGTGAGCAACTTAAACAGAAGAACACGTCTATTCTGATCTGATCTGTTTTTTGAACAGGTGAAAGAGGAGATGCTGTTTGAGGCCCTCACCACACGGAAGACTGTTACAGTTGGAGAGAGATTGATAGTGCCATATAAACTTGCAGAGGTAAGTAATACTACATGCCAGGTTTGCTAAAACACAAGCTGTTACTGGTAACTATAAAATACTCTGATTCTCTAAAATACTTAAGTCACGGATGAAGCTATTGGTTTTCCATAACCTCAAAACATCTGCCTGTGTTTAAGGCACTATTAAATCAACCACCAAATATGCTCAACCTTCATCTACAATTATGCCTTCTCGTAATTCGGACTATCCCTTCAAAGCAGCGCATCCGCCTCAGCTTTCCATACTCACAGTTTGACCTCTATATGCCACGATCCAACTGCATACAGAGGGCTTTTCTGTCTGATGGTGCGAATTCCTTGAGAAAGAGTAAACTTTGTTTTGTTGTGAATTGCGTCATACTATTAACATACTATTAAGCAAAGTTATAAACATGGTTCTTGTGGCTTTTTGTGCCCCTGGTCTCAACATTTGTTTGATTGCATGTTGATAGGAGTGTACCACTTCCTGTCTGGGCTCTTGTGTCTACTCTAATAGTATGGCCATTTTGGTGCTTTCATAACATGGAAAAATGTGTGTCAGAACAGTGATCATGTCTTGCTTTTGTGTTGTATGGACTATGAAACTATATTTATATTCATAAGGATTTTGATTTGTGAGGTTTCCAATCCTCTTTATGTGAATATGTTTGTAAAATCATGTCACGCATGATCTTGTCCACCTCGTATAATTCCTGTGATACGTCCTTCATAATGGTTTCTCTGGTCTGATAATACAGTTTATGTAAGCTCCACTAATGCTTTGAGTTGTACTTTGTGTAAAGAAAAAAATTTGAATGTACAGCAATTCATAATCATAGAGTGGTTTACGTAATACTGCTGTTGGATGCTGAAACATTTACTGTCCAGAGGACAGCTCTACCCCTCTTACACATATGTTCTAACAAATCCTCATCTTCTCCACTGTTGTAATATGCCAGCAGCTCAAGAATGTCAAGTCACCATATCTGTGCATTCCACTCTCTCTCTCTTTTTCTTCTTACACTCTAGCAAAGGCGTGTAACAGACGTCAAATCCTCTACTCTCTTTGTTTGTCACTTCATCTTCGCAGAGGGAGGTTTAGGGGTTAACTGTTTTGTTGGAGGATGTACAGTTGATGATAATATGGTATTATGAGAGACTCAAATATTGTGTTTTGGACAGCTGCAGAGCCCTGTCCCTCCTCAACTCGTTGGTTGACATGGTTTTTATCTCATTCACACATGGAGGGTGTCAAGAATGTCTTGACGAGAGTGAATTTTTTTTGCACTCTGTAGTCTTTCTTCTCGTCTTGCTTTACACCACATGTTGTAATATTTCCTGTTGTCCGGTTACAAATTCAGGATCAAATTCTTAAATGAATACCTTTGGGTCTTAGTTAAACCTTTCCAACCTATGATGACCCCAAAAGGTCTGATTTCACTTTTTTGGCAGTTCTTTACATTTTAGTTCAAAATACGACCTTAAAGATCCAACAGCGTGTTCCAGATAAATCGGGTGTTGTGGTCAGTCTGTGGATCCACAGAGTGACCCTAAACATGCGTGGTTACATTTCCCTTGCTTGGATAGCTCTGGTTTTAAAAAGAAAATCAACATATTGGCATGTTTAACCAAAGGAATGTGAATCGAGGGCCATTTCTCCATCCACTGTGAGCAGGAGTTTCAAAGTAAAACTTGACACAAAACCCTAAGCTTCACATCACAAAGATAAGAAGGCGCAGAGATCTCCGGCTGCTGTGGAGAAGGGGATTACGGGTTGTTGTTGATAGTTTAGAAAGCCCCCAGGTTGCTGTCATACATGTTTCTAAGAAAAGGGGGCTTCTTCTTTTGTTCACCGTCCCTCAGCCCCCCTTCCCACGAGGCGTAGGATTCCATGACTTTTCAGGCGTTACATTAAACCTTGTTATTGTAAAAAGAGTCCGTGAAAAAGAAAAAAAAAAAGGATCTTGGCAAGAGTTACGTTTTTCTAAAAGTATTTCTCCCAGGACAAAAGGCCTCTCCTCGGCAGCTGTCACGTCCACTTTTAGTCAAGATGGTCAGATTGGGAGAGGCCGTTTCTATTGTCTGTGGGTCAGTTTGAGGGGCTGCTCACTTCAGGCACTGAGACCAACCTATTGACAACAGCCTGAGGGAACGCCTTCAGACTTGGCAAGGTTTACTGTCAAGACCAAAACACACACATAAACACACACGCACGTCGCACATACACACACACATACACACACTTTCTCATGATTCATTTCGAGATCAAGCTTGCCTCAAATACATACATGTGGAGGAGGACAGTTCACAGCTGTGTTTAGAATCTACTGTGCATGTGGTTGTTGAAGATAAGTCTGAGATAATAGATTTCGACAATAGTTGTTCCTGTTTTGATATGACAAATTTGGATGAAAGGTCCCCAAATTTTAAGTTTTTTGTTCATCTGCTAGTGAATTGTATCCTATATTTTGCATGTTCTCTTCAGGGGATGAAATGAGTCAGCCATTTCTGAATTTTATGTTGCTTTCAAACAGGAACCTACTGCACACATCCACATATGCACATGGTACTTGTTGCTTGTTTTTGCTTTTAGGGTTTTTTTTTTTTTTTGGTTTGAACCCTGATTCACTTGCCTTAAAATGCACAGACAAATACACACATTTCCTTGGAGACCCGCATGTACACGCACACACGCACACACATACACACAAGCTTACAGGCCTCCTGTATTCGTCTTGTCGAAAGAGGGAGTGAAGTGGAGGAGGCCACGTGCGTCTTTGGCTCATGCTGGCTTTCTCACACCTCCTGCCGTTCACTAAGCCTGTTTTGAAGCCATTAATGAGAACGTTGCTTGCTCAGTTCAGCTTCCCGCAGCAGCCTAGCTAATTATAAACGCAAACCATGCCCACAATGTGGACTGTAACTGTTTATAAAAACTGTTAGATAAGTAACTCTGATGTTTTTTTGTTTACTTCTTGGGTGGCCCTTCCCATAAAAAAAAAAAAAAAAAGTTTCTGTGTTAGAACTATGTTTGTTCCATTGTGGTAGATTTGTTTTGTCACGTGACACAACATTTGTGGTAATGCGTGTATCTCGCTGCTCAGTGGCTGTTTGGACTGTCTGTGTGTACCGCTATATATCAAGTTTGATTAGCTGTAGAGTTAAAGTGTCTGTATATGTTGCATTATGCAGAAGGGGTTTTATGTAACCTGTAGAAGTAGCACAGTAAATCCCTCACACAGTGCAAGGCTAAAAATAAAAGAGACACATCAATATTGCAGAAAACAAGTAACGGTCGTTTTGATTTCTTTCCTCTTGCTTGAGTTTAAGCTAAATCATGCCTCTCTGCCTTGGCAAACATTGCGTTCGTGTCTCACATTCTATGAACTGACCTTACCTTCATAACACACGCACACACATGCACATGCGCACACACACAAACATATTGTTCACTTCCTGACCAAGCAAAATCCATCTCTCCTACTTTACTGAGGTCTGTTAAGACCATAAAGTGCATTCTGATCAATAGACTCTTCTCTGAATTTCCAGTGTTAGCCCATTCATTAGATCTTGTAGTTCTGCTGGCAAGGTCAGAGTATTTGTGTCCAAACTCTCTTTTGTGTTTACTTATAGTAGTTTAGCATGCTTTTCATCATCTGTAATTGGGGAAGTGTGTTTTACTGGCATGCTGGGGGTGCTATTTAGTGGTTCTCTTGGCAGGCATAGTTTTTATGGATCAGTGTGTCCAGAAAGTGATTTGTGTGTCTGGAGACAGTTAAGATGCTGACATTCAACCCTCTGCCCTAGCCCACTCCCCACTGCCTGATTTCCTGTTTCAGTGTCAGTCTCCATAAGAATGACATGAATGTCATAAAGCTGGTGTAGCACGTCATAAAACAGTCATGACAGCTCAGTTTCTTTAAATTGCTAAACCTGACATTATGTTTCAGTATGGGAGTGAACCAAAATTTCATTCTCTCAAGTGTTTTTCATACCTCATGTGTTTGGTATTTGTATCACATAAGCTTTTTTTTTTTTTTGGTCCCTTTTGATGGAATATAATGAGTTTGGAAGAGCTATTCTGATCACCTTGACACCTGTTTAGACAACTTAATTCCACTGCTGTGTCTGCTTTGTAATTGAGGGCTTCAAAGGAAGTGTCTTCAGGAAATTGATACTGAGGATATTGAGGTTTCTGCTGTCTACATTCAGAGTGTAGACTAAATTACAAGCATGTCAATGCAAATGACACTTCCTGTGAGGGTCCCATCCTCTCACTGAAATTAGACAGAACCTTCCGTGACGTGCAAATTTCATATATATTTTTTGTTTCTTTCTTGTCATGATAGGAAACCAGTGTTCTACGTGAAGTAGTTATCTCTTCTCTATGAAGCTAATATCTGAATATCTTCTTATGCCCCCCCCCCCCACCTGTGATTTTTACCTTCTCTTTTCCTTACAGCACAGAGCATGCTGAGAGTGACAGTTTGATAAATAGGCAAACACTCATCTACAGCAGCTTCCCTGTAGTGCTTACGTCGCTGCTCTCATCTCCGTGCAGATCTGCTCCCTGATTTGTTTTTACGGCATATTGTCAGATACACTGTTCTGGTCACGTACCATATAGGCTCCACATTTTCACAGGAAAATAACTTTAGCAGTGACCGAACAAACCTTTAAGAGTCATAACAGTGGCCTCTGGTCTATAATCCAAAATGAGCGTCAAACACTCTGCAGTTTAAGTGTGTAATGCTTGTGGCTGACACAGTTAACTTTAACAGAGAAACATTTTACGTTGATAAGGATGTCTTTTTAGCAGATCAGTGTTGGTATTTTGGTTTTGAATACAGAGCCTCATGTTGCTGAAATATAAGAAGTTTGATGATTATTTTTGACGTTTAAGTGCAGTAAGACACAGAGCATCTATGTTTTTCTGTGAGCTCAACTCCATTAGTGTCAGTGCAGACTGAATGTAAGCTGGTGGATACTCTCCAAACTGCAGCAGATTTGGTGAGAGATAGTTCCACTCAGCTGGACAGGCATGGTGTACCAATCTTGTTTTGAAGGGGGAATGCCTCACACACACACACACATACATGCACGCGCACACACAGAGAGACACACACACACACTTAACATCTGTCTTTAATCTTCAGTATGTTTGGTGTGTGCTGAAGTCATTTTGACTTGACATTTTCACCATATGATCTTAATCTTCATTATGTAAGTGTTGGAACTCCATTGTTTGAGTGAGTGGGTTAAGTGGAGATCCAGTTTAACAGTATACAAAGGATCAGGGATCTCTGTCTCTCTCCAGGGACAGAGAGTACTGGCAGACCACTCCACACACCAGATTAAGATGCAGTTTGCCTCCTGATTGGTCCATTTTTAACAAGTCCTGTCTCTTTTTGTGCATGACAGGCTGGCACAGTAAGAGACTCCATGGCCAAATCCCTGTACAGTGCTCTGTTTGACTGGATAGTGTTCAGGACTAACCATGCCCTTCTCAACAACAAAGACCTGGAAGACAACACAAAGGTAAGGCCTTAACACTGAACGCAGTAAAGCTCCTGTTTCCTCTGTACAGGCAGGGTAGGGTCCAGTGTCATATTTACATCATAAAGGTTTAGTTACCCCAGTGCTGATTGAAAGAACTGAATATTGTTGTTGTAACACAGAAATATTAGGCCTGTTTCAGTTACTACAGGGCGTGACGATAACAGCATCTTCTGAGTCACTATTATTATCCCTTTGCCAGAGCAGAAATAGGCTGGGCTGTTGAACCACAGGATTTGGATTTAGAAACATGGTTTTAATGTGCTGATTATAGATTTGCTTCAGATATCGAAAAACAGGAGCAATATATTCTGCTAGCAAAAAACTGTAACTGGAAAGGTTCTTCCTGTTTCTCATGTCCATTCTTTTTTCATTTTTCCTTTGTGCTCCTCCTTTTTGTTTCTTACTCCCACTTTCTGAAATATGAGTTCATCCCATGTGTGTGTGTGAGTGTGTGTTTGTGAGAGAGAGAGAGAGAGAGAGAGAGAGAGCGCACTGGGCACTAAGACAGCTGGCAAACCATACCCACGAATGGGCATCCAACAGATTAGGTCGGAGATGGATTTGATTTCTCTCCTCCCCCCAATCTCTCTCTCTCTCTCTCTCTCTTTGCGTGTGTTTGTGTGTGGGTGTGTGTGTGTGTGTTTGTGTCTGTCTGTCCCCATGTTGGCCATTTGTTTACCCTCTTGATATCCATGAACATAACTGATGCACAGATTGACACACATCTGTGAGGCTCATCACTCATACACCACTACCCTCGGCCTCAGTATTCCCAGTGCGCCAGCAAAAGTGTCTGTGTGAACACACTGTCTGTCTGACCAGGAAGCCACTGGCTTGTTTGATCTTTACATCACTTTCATATGATGCTCCCAAAGACATTTTTTACATTATTGTCTTTACAGCACAAAGGGCTATAGTTCAATGATCTGTCAAAATGTTCTGTCAATACATACTTACTTATACAATCATTCTGTTACTTTTTATTGTTATTGTTATTTCAGTATTCTTTCTTTTGTGATTTTGAGCAGAAAAAAATGATCAAGAAAAGTTCACAAGATATTTCACCAGTTCACAACATGTTTTATCAACAGAAGGATGAACACACAAACACACATGTATGCATACATACTCCTTAATTCTTGTTTTGATTCTCTTTAGCTTCTGTCCATTGGTGTGCTGGACATCTTTGGCTTTGAGGACTATGAGAACAACAGCTTTGAGCAGTTCTGTATTAACTTTGCCAACGAGCGCCTCCAACACTACTTTAACCAGCATGTCTTCAAGCTAGAGCAGGTGAGTGAAACCACAGAAATACTGTTTGTATTTATGTGTCGTGTGTGAGTGCATGTGTATTGTGGTCAAGGAGCTGTGAAAGGCATTCAAAACAACATCTCCTTCTCTCCAGCCACAACCTGAGCTGGGGACTTTTTTTTTTTTTTTTTTGGTGGTGGTGTTGGTAAAAGAGGAAAGTGACTCAAAGGAATTTCCACTCTCTCTCCCTCTCTCTCTCTCTATTTCTTACTCTCTCCCCCTCTCTCTCTCTTTCTCTCTCTCTCTCTCTCTCACTCTCTCTCTCTCTCTCTCTCTCTATTTCTTACTCTCTCCCTCTCTCTCTCTTTCTCTCTCTCTCTATTTCTTACTCTCTCCCTCTCTCTCTCTTTCTCTCTCTCTCTCTCTCTCTCTCCCTCTCTCTCTCTCTCTCTCTCTCTCTTTGTCTCTCTGTTTCTTTTTGTCGCTGTTTCTCTGCCTTTCTGTCTGTCTGTCTGTCTCTCTTTCTCTGCAACCCCCCCCCTTCCACAGCACTGTGGTTTGTAATTAGTGCTGATCAAAGCCAGTGGCCCCTGTGGCCAGCACGGCCTCTGTACTGAGGCTCCGCCAGTCAGATTCTTAATCTACTGCATCAAAGTCCTGCCATGTGCAGAGAAGCAGCAAGACCTTGCCGTAAACTCCAGTTATATTCCGGAGGCTTGAGAGAGACTAATAGCAGTGTCTCTGCCCATGTTTGGCAGTTTGCCTTGGCCACAAAAAAAATTGTGTATAACAAACTCATTCAGAGTTCATGCATGAGGGTATTACACACATCACTTAAAAAGTAATCACCAACTAAAGCAAAAGGTGTGGATGGTGATTTGGAGTTTTGGACTGTTTGAATGCATCCTGGCCACTTTTTTTTTTTTTTTTAAGATTTAGATAAAGACAATGAAAGTAAATTGTTAGTCCCATCTGAGTTCACACTGTTCCCCTGAACTCAAATGTCATATAATATAGATAAGAATGCTGCCCTTTGTGGGATATGTTAACACTTCGTTTTCTCTCTCCATCCAGCGCGCAGTGTTTCATTTTTATGGTTGCCACTCCTTTAGTCACAGTGCATCTCATAGCGCGTCTCTTCAGTCCACTGCCTATGTTTTCTTCATAAGCTGTTGCTGCAGGGCCATTAATTATACAGGCACATGGACACAAGAGGGTTGTTTGTGTTTTTCTTTATTTTTGGCTGTCGTTAAGGGTTATGTAGCTGAAATCAACTCTCATATTTCAGAGAAGTGCACTCTCTCTTCATTTGCACAAGCAAAAAAAACATTCGATTTGCTTGGATCGCTGCCACCCACTCTGGGAAGCCCTGGCCCCTCCACAACACAAAATTCAAGCAATCTAAAAACAAAAGCCTGTCCCCCCCACCCCACTCCCCCACACATACTTCTCCTTCCCCTTCTGACTGGTTTTATTTCAACTGATTCTACTGCAGTTAATATGAAATGTAATGTACATCCTGGGTACATTATGTCATAGATGTTGTTGTAAACTAGGTATTGCATATTACGTAACTAACGTGATTGCACAGCCATAATCCCAACTCACTATGTTCACCTTTTGATCATGCTCAGAGAAGACGGAGTGCTCCCAGATTTAGAGTTATGTCATGCCTTATAGGATTTGCAGGATAACCAGTGACAGCCCACTCAATTATAATTCAAAGGTTAATGTAACAGGGTAAAGAAATGGAAGGCAGCCCACCTCATGTTTTCCTCACTGAAGTCACTCCACAGGAGAAACTGTCTCAAAGTTCTATTCTGAGAAGTGATGTAAGATCCCTAATTGCTCTCTTTGTGAACCTAAGGTTTTGTTTCTGAAAGTGAAGAACTTAGAACAGACTTGGAACTCCTTTCATTAATTGTCAGTTGTGAACTGTTTGGTTGGCGCCAACCTTTAATTTCCATCAACTTTGCCAGACAGAGAAATTGCTCATTGTTTTTCCATATCTCACCCACCGCTGTAGACTTTGTCCTCCTGACATTTAGCTGGATTGGTAAAGTAATGAGCAGTCTTTGAGAGTAAAGTGCTTTACTGTTCTCCCTGATCTAAAATTGGACCAAAATGACCAACTGTCCATCATTTACCCCACGGTGTCACCTCGCACAAGTTAAGTATCCTTGAATAAAAATATAAGACCCAATACATCTTCAAATGTGGACAATACATCTTCAGTCCATAAAATGAAGTGTTTTTTTGTAATGTTGCATGGTCTGTCTCTTTCAGTAAATACAGACCAGCTGGCAACAGGAGATGGAAGTTTGGCTCAATGTTTCTGTACTTTACAGAGCATGGAAATTGTCCAATAAATGTGTCTGTGTAAGAGCACAGCGGGCTGTCTGCCCTTTCCCACTGAACACTTGAAGAACATATGGGTATTTTGCTTGACTGGTTTGCCATAACACTTTTATAACAGTGCTACTGTGGGCACTGCATGGGTGTCTCACCAAACTTCTCTCAGTTCACAACAACTCGCCTGATATGGTATCGAGTTATCTAACAGCACACAGCACAAAGAATGTGAATACTGGAACATTTTGGCACCCATTTGAGCATGTAATAGTTGACATTAGCAGTATAGTAGTGAGAGTAACATCAACATGTTATCTTGGCTTGCGAGGCCTACTCTGACATCTGCTTGGCACTTTAACTGTGTATGGAAGCCACAAAAAGGATCACACAAACATGTTGCTAGAATATCAACATATACTTTTTTGCAAGGTTGCTTGACTCCAGACTGAGCAACAGGGTCACAGTGGGGCTTTTATTCAGTGGAGCACACATTCATGCAACTGCCTTCAAGATCAACTGAAGCCCCCAGCCTCCCCAGCACATTTACAGTGGAACTGTACACAACCTGTTCCGAAGCTCAGCACCTTTGAACCAAAAAAGCTGAACGCAGAGAAACTGTGCTGAGCATCTTTGACCCATATTGGCTGCACTTGACACTGTTGCCTAGAGAAAAAAAAGAGACCGCTTGTTACAGCTCTAGAGTGTGATGTCATAAGGGCAGCTTTCACCCATCCCACTTGTGATTGGTCATGGGCGCTGCTGGAAGTGCTGGCAGGGAAGAAAAGGAGAAAAGAGCAGTGTTTTTTTTTTTTTTTAAGTCTGCATAACACTCCTTCGCTGTCAATGAAACTCACATTCATTGTCGCCTAGCAGTGCCTTTGCTGTCATCTGTCTCTGTCACCACCAGTGATGTCCTCCTGCAAGAAAATAGCTGGCACAGACTAGAGCAGTACTCTATAAATGCACTCTGACATGAATTCTGTTAAGTTCAGTTCTGTCTCTGTATTACTGTATCACAGTGTGTTGTATGGTTTTCTGGGAGTATGGTATTATTACTCCAGGAATGAGCTGTGCTGTCTGGACTGGGGGGTGTTACAGGTGAATTGAGCTGAGACACTGGAGTTCAGCTCCAGGCACTGTGGTGCATGACTGAATCCGTAGTCAGTGACAAAATCTTTGTAGGGGCGGGGTGGTATTTCAGGTTGCTTTTTCAGTTAACCAGCACAGGGCTATAAATACATCATGCAGGTAGTCCCGTGTGCCATTGACCCAATTTTAAAACCTCCACTAATATTTTTTTGTGAGTCCAATTAAAAAAAAAAAAAAGAAACATTTGAAAGCAGATAAATGTGATCGTTTACATGGGGGAACTGTTCATTATTGGCTCAGTTCTAACCAATTGATATTTTGCATGTGTCGTATGTTGGGTTCACAGGAAAGTGTGAACTGACATAACTTTCCACACATCCACCACCTTCACATATATGCTCTCTCTCTCTCTCTCTCTCTCTCTCTTGCTCTCTCTCTCTCTCTCTTTCTCTGGGGTTCTTATCTCCAGTCTGTGTTTACCTGTGAACAGTGGCCAAAGCAAATACACAAAACCCACTCCAATCCATCAGGGACCGGTTCCAGTGTTTACACTTCTAATGTCAATTGCTCCTTAATTTTGTTTTTTTGAGCACTTCTCTGCAAACGACTTACTTCAGAGCTGTGATATACTGACATAGAGATAAACTTAGTGAAGCCAAGAGTCCAGATCAAAAGTAAAGTAACTGTGTTCTCACACCACAGCTTGTGAGAGAAAATGTGTTCTTAGATCTTTTCCACATGTTTCATATGACACATCTTTACCTTAAACTTGATTTAACTTGTTTAATTCATTTTTTCGTTTTTTTTTTTAACATGTTTTGATTCTATATGTTTTAAGATTCGCTGTGTCAGAAATGTCAGGGCTGCCTGCCATATAAAGATCAAAAAGGGCCATGAGTTCATTTTAAAACAAAATTTTGTCTCTTAAAAACACATTATAATATTTTTATATCTTTAGTATAACTTTTGATGTAGTCTTGATGTCTTTTTAACATACATTACACCTCAGTGCTGGTCATTTTTAAGTCCTTTACAGAGTCTGTAGTGATATCATATGGAGTAGGCAGCTGTGAACAGCACTGAACACTGGCCCTTTGCGCCCTGTAATGGCACCCAGCCAAAACAAACACACAATAGGATACAACAGGCAGTCACAGTGTAGGAACAAGCCACTAATGGACGTTTCTCCTCTAACCCCAGTAATAACCATCGGCATATAAAACTCCTGTTTGCTTCTACTACAGGAAGACTGTGAAGGCTAATACAGATGGCATGGCAATGTAAAGCATGCTAAACATGCTAAAGATTACATTTCATACCACTATGTCTATCTCAATAAGACACTTGACCAGGCTGTTGTCTTTGTGAAATTCTAGATACTAACCTTTTCTGCTTTAGATTCCCTATATTGAACTAGCCATCCAAATTAGTAGGACTATCTTTGATTTCTTCTGAGTAAAACCATTTTAAATACTTGGAACCAACGGAGCCAGAAGTGGATTCTTTGTGTCTCGACATGTTAGCCCAAAAATGAATTAAAAGTATGCTCAAAAAAAAAAGCCTCCAAACATGATGTATGCCTCTCCCATACCACAGACTGTAGGCACAGGGAGAGACAGCAGTTTAGCTATGATATGTGAAAGTATGGTCTGGGTATACTTTGGCAATAAACTGTCACTCTAAACCATTCACCCACTTACACTTCCTGCGTATAGCAGTAGAGTCTTTTGTTCCAGCCTTGGGAAACTGCGTTGATGCTCTGGGCTCGCTGTGTCACCCGCTGTGTGATTTGTGAATGTTGTCTTACTGTTCAAGAGAGGTTCTTCAGCTGAAACCTTTGGTTCAGTTCAGTTCATCACAGGGAATGCTTCTGACATGCTACGTTGTATGTTTCATCCTCCTCAGGAAGAGTATCGAGCAGAGGGTATCAGCTGGCACAACATCGACTACATCGATAACACAGGCTGTATCCACCTCATCAGTAAAAAGCCCACCGCGCTGCTCCACCTGCTGGACGAGGAGTGCAAGTGAGTGGATAAAATTCAGTGATCAATAATCCTACCGCAGACACATGTTCACATATAACATGGCAGTGTCAACACAGATGCACCTGAGTCAGATGATCAAGGAACACTTGATAAGTAATTTCAGGCATGTTTGATTCAGTTTTCAAATTTAACATCATTTTAAAAGAGACTGTTAGTGTGTAAGGTAAACTGCCCTCTTTACTAAGGCTTTTGAAGCTGATGTCATTCCTTTGACTACAAATGCATTAGCCCTTTCCTGGAATTTTGCTGGTTTGTGTTTCTTCCAACCAGTAGCACCGATTAACTGAATACTGTACATACTAGACATTAAGGTAGAAACCATTCTATAATTGGGATGGAAATTAGCAGAACATTGTCCACTTATGCACAGCTGTGTAGGCCCAAACAATGGCTATAACCCTAGAGAAACTGTAGTTACAGACAGTGACTAAAGCCCCACGCAATACACACAGTCTCTGCCTGGTTGATTTACCTTTTTTGTGTTCTGGATTTTTATAGATTGCTAGTTTTCTGCCAGAAAAGTATTTTATGTTTACTGTATTTCTAAGTTTTAGATGCTTTATGTGTTTCGCCAACTATTTGTAACCATCCCTTGGGGTCAGTTCAACATGTTTGCAGTCTGCCGTTGATTAAATCCAGCTCTGGAGAAAAAAAGAATCTCTACCATGTTAGCACTGACTTTAGCCACTTAGCCCTGTACCCGCTCATCTGGATGCAATAAGCAGTTGACTGAGGAGTAGTCAGTTTTCCCGGAGCCAGAGGTCAAAGATGCCTCTCTCCCTTTTCCCAAGGTTTCATTTGCCTTGCTCATGATTTATTCTATCGCACGAAGGAACGCAATACTAATGATTAGGAATCTTTCCAAGGCACACTCTGTATTTGATAATGTATGGGATTTGGTTCTGCACTCAGAATCACTCGAGTGTGATATTAGTTTGCCTGGCCCAACAGACTTATCTGTTACTGAGGTCAGGTGACGTACATCATGTAGAGTTATTTGTGTATGTGTGGGAGAGAGGTATGTCAAGATTCAAGTGTATTAAAGTACTAAATTTTATTGCTCTATGTCAATACCACATTCTGTCTTATCACTGTTAGACGACTGCAGTTAGTCAAGTTATTGTGACACTGTAGTACAGCTGTGTGACTACTGTGTTTGTACAAACTGCACAAATTACACAAACTCTGGCATATTGTTATCTGCCCTTAATTTATTTCCAGTTTTCAATCTGAGTCATCCTGTTAGTGAATTAGTACTCATCTATATCCTTTTTTTTACTCTCAGCTGTTGATTTCCTTTCACAATGATCAATATATATATATATGTATCAATCATATATATCAATCAGTTTTAACACCTGCCCTGCCTTTAGCTTCCCACAGGCCACCAACCAGACTCTACTGGACAAGTTTAAGAGGCAGCACGAGGGGAACAGCTATATTGAGTTTCCTGCTGTCATGGAGCCAGCCTTCATCATCTGCCACTATGCTGGCAAGGTCAAATACAACGTCAAGGTGAGAAGGTTCTGCTGATGGATCATTGCTCCCCATGCATCTGCATGAGTCGTCAATACCTGCTCAGAACTGACAACCCTCCGCACTGCCATTAGCCAAAGTAGAACTGAGACGTTTGTTTAGATAAGTTCCTTTAAGAGCCTGTAACCAGCTTCAGGGTAGTGCATTACGGCATTACTTCTGTGTGATATCATCTGCATGTTCTAGGCACCAAGGTGTGAGTTTAAAAGCCTCTGTTTCTACCAGTCAACATTTACCTCAAAAAGGTGAGAAACGCATTTTCCTGTGTGTTTCTCAAACGTTAATTCCTCGGCGCTCATTTCCAGCGTGGCACCACTTCAAGTGACCTATTTCTGCGTCTTTATATCCAGCAGTATTTTCATCTTAAGCTGAGTGAGTGAGATCTATGTCACAGAGAGCCTTTACCAGCTGTCACGTTCAACTATATTCTCTGTTTGGCAGTCTGGGGAAATCATATGTGCGTTTACGGTTCTTCATATGAATGTGTTTATGCTGTTATTGGTTTGTTGTTGCCTTCTTTTTTCATTGTTGTTGCTGGAAAGCATTGTCCAGATGCGTCAAAATCTGTCAGTAACAGGATTTGTAATGTGTGCAGCTGTTGAGTGTAAATCTACGAGTGTGACCACTGCAGCATGAGAATAAAAGATTAATCTGATGCTCTCTAATCCAGTTCAGCTCCAGTCAACACAATTACCGCCCTGGTCCATATGACAGATGGAGTTAGCAAATCAAATCTATATGTGCACGTGGGAGCATGCACATTTGTTAACCTTGGGAAAATCAGCAAAATCTCTCTTTTTTATTGTGTAAATATTGTGAGAACTTGCTCAAAGGTGCTCACTTTGCACTGTATACAGGCTGTATAAAAATTTGCCATTCTTTGAGCATTTGGGATTAAGCTGACGTGAACAATTAGTCATTACATTCGCTGCATGATGAAGTGTCTAGCTTTGTCTCAGATTTACTGTTAAATGCTGCCCTTGAATTGACTGTTATAATCTACCCCGCTTTGCTCTTTGCAAGGGGACTTGTCAAAGTCCTCAATTTTTTTTTTCACAGTCGGTGAGCACGAATATAACTGTCAATACAATAGTCATTCTTTTTGTCAGATTATTAAGACTTGCTCACAGAGCACATTGTCGTTCATTGTCATTTTCTTTCTTTCTCTTTTCTTTTTTTTCACGTCTGGTTGTAATTTACATATCTGACCTCATTCTCTGCCCTGTCTTCAGGACTTCAGAGAGAAGAACACTGACCACATGCGGCCGGACATTGTGGCACTGCTGAAGAGCAGTAAGAATGCATTCATCTGTGGGCTGATGGGGCTGGAGCCAGTGGCTACGTTCCGCTGGGCCGTTCTCAGGGCTTACTTCAGGGCTGTGGTGGAATTCAGAGAGGCTGGACGCAGGCACAGGGAGAAGAAGATCAGTGAGTAAAATGTCCGCTCTGTCCAATACTACTGTAAATACTGCAATACAGCTACTTTACGCACTCACACAGTCACTTAATATCTTTTCTCTGCTTCAGTCTTATCCTCTCTCTGTCCTTTTTTTGCTCTTTCTCAAACAAATGTGTGCATGCACACACACACACACACACACACACACACACACTACACAATAACTTCATTTGCATGCTCACAGACAAAGTGTGCTGTTGAATCAGGCTGGGGAATGTATTTCTGGAATCTTCCTGTCAGTTAAAATAGATTCTTGAATTTGTCTCCAGCCCCTCGGGTGTCGGCTAAAAGTTGCCTGCCACGTAACGCGCCTTCTGAACGATCTCTGCTATTACGTGAGCCTCACTTCACAATCCAGTGCACAAGTTCTCCATTATTCATCACTGTGGAGACCGCCTACGATTCTGGGATGTTCTAATGTGCATGGTGCGAAGGAAAGAAAAATACACAAATGACAGGAAGTATTTGGGTGTGCTTTAACAGTTTGTTTTCCCCTGCAACTCTACCACCTACAGCGTGCTAATCTTCCGTGATGCGTATTGTGAGCTGCTGTGTTTAAAAAAAAAAAGGGGGGGGGGGGTGTCAAATCATTTGTGTGGAGGTGTTGTAAATGGACTGGTTGATGGTAGGAGTGAAACAAAGTCAGGAACACAGTATGCGACATCTGCTAAATGGTCTCTAGTAGATTAGTTTGACATTAGAGAAACAGAAGCAATTCTAATTCAGATGCATCTAATCCTTTGTTTTACCATATGTAACTCTGACATATGTAGATCACCCATCGGTCCTCCGGAGGTAGAACGCCATCTGACCAGCACTAATGTATGGCCTTCATTCCTCATCATCATATCTAATTCAGATTAATGATGGATTATGATTTGTTGTCTGTGCATATTGCATGCAGTGTTCATGTTTTTTCGATTCGATGGTGCATGTGGTTTGTGTTAGTCAGACCATATTTGACATTAGAGGTGGTTTTGGAGGGTTTGTTGTGGTTTTCAGTGTTTATAAGGTTTCGGGTTTCTAAATTTGCGTAGGTGGATATGTTAGAGTGTGGGAATGGAATTACTCACTTGAAGAAAAAAGAAAAATCCATGTTTGGTTGATTTCTCATCCTGGTCCTTCAGCACACTCACACGCATGGGTGCACACACCCACACACAGACAGACCCATAAAAACTAAACTTACCAAATCAATGTGTATATGTATATGAAACAGTTTTATTGTGTGTTCCAAATGCTGCAGCTCAATTTTTACAGGATGATTCAAATTCTCGCCTTCCCCTAGGCTCAGACTCAGCTGTGCATTGTGCTGTTATAAAGAGTGTGGACAATTTCAGCTTCCTGCATCATCCTGTTCACCAGAGGAGCTTGGAGATTCTCCAGAGATGCAAAGATGAGAAATACAGTGAGTACAAAATCCACAATGCTGAATGATCATTTCCTGTAAACAGAGACTGTGTGTGTGTGTGTGTGTGTGTGTGTGGTGAGAGAGAGAGAGAGAGAGAGAGAATGAAAGAGAGAGAGAGAGAGAGAGAGAGAGAGAGAGAGAATGAGTTAGTGTCATCATCATTTCTTTGGCACATTGCTTTCACTTTATTCTCTGTATAATAACTCAAGTAATATAAAGGACAGCATATAGATGAGGGTTACATGTAGAATATATGTGAAATAACATCTGTTACTAGCACCAGGAGATCTGCTACATGAGGCAGGAGAAAGTGAGGATTTAGAGGGGAGAAAATTTTTAAATTAGCTTGAGAAAATTGTAAGCTACCAAAAAGAAAATGGCACAATAAACAGCTCTCAGTTTATGATATGAAGTTTTGTTATTGCTAACACATTCATAATCGGCTTAGGCATCATGAGCAGACGCAGACTGTTTGTGGGGTGGCATTAATTATGAAGTCATTTGCCACGGATGGCTTCTCTCAGGGCTGCATTAATCTCTATAAAACAGCACGTGTTAATTAGCAGTGTTCTGCATTTCATTCTTTTGGTTTGTGTTGTCTTCTGACACACATTAGGCAGATTGCTGGCAGTTCATTGCAGGAGTCGTGGAGAGCCGGCGTCTGGACCATATTATGTGTCCAGGTCACTTGCAATATGATGCAATGACGAAGCAAATTCCAAGACATACTGAAGCGTAACGTAAAACGTAATGTAACTTGCTGTCACGAGTAACGTAATGTAAACCCAAACGTTTATTGTTCACTCATGTAACTTTGACTTCAAAATGCTGCACCAACAGCAACACCTCCAAACCTCGTAACCTTGGAACCTGCCTGTAAACTGGGTCGGGGTCAAAGTCTCTTGCAGCCAAGCTGCATTATTCACTCGGAGCTTTTCAGTGCGGAGTGTCTGGAGTGTTTCCTTCTGCTCTGTCTTAAACGCTGTCATGTCTGCAACCCCGAACAGACCTCAGTATCTCTCACTTTCCATTACTGGGCTGTTCCGGATGATAGGAGGCCGTCCACCAGGGAATAAAAATCCATTTTGGGCCAGAAGAAGCCAGACGGCACATTGTGACCACACTGATCACAGAGCTGTCATTGAGCTGATAGGAGTTTATCATAGCACCTGGCTGCCCCGTGCTTACCGTGGAGCAGCCAGGCTGTGTGTGTATGATGGTGCTGCAGTTCACTGCATATATTCTCTCCCACAGCATCAAATTGTCAGAATTTCCAGGCCCTGTTTTTGCCCAGATTTTTTACAGTCATTGTGGCATATTCTCACAAGGACAATTCCATCTTTTATTCAACTGTAAGAGAATCAAGAGAAATGAACAGAAATGAAAAAAAAAAAAAGATTTATGAGACTGTCTGTCGGAGGTTTTTTTTATAGTTTACTACATTTTTGTTTTTCTCCTCTTTTCCATCTCTTTTGCTCACTTTTTCTCAAATTAGGCTTTTGTAGCCAGACACTAAATTGTCTATGTCTGACAGCCTTGCTGGCTTGCATGGAACTGGCAGTTTGCCTGTTTAAAAACAGACCGACAGTGGTACTGATGAATGGCTCAATACAAAAGATGGACCCAGAATCCAAATGCAGTTAACAGGTCCCTTATTGTCATCAGTAACAGCAAAAAGCTACCCTCAAGACCAGTGGAGACAGATCAGCATAATATCAGATTAACCTTGTCCTCTGAAATCCTTTCATTTTTTTTACAGATTCATGCATCACACGGAAGAATCCCCGCACGCCGCTGTCAGACCTCCAGGGTACCAACACACTTAATGAGAAATCACCTAAGTAAGACAGCCTGCAACAAACAAAACAAATATTTTAACTTTTGCTCAGAAATATCCATTATATTGTGCACAGGCTATATATAGTTACATATTAACTTACATATGTGTTGATGGTAATACTGTATAAAAACAACCAGGCTCCATTTCCCAACATGTTAGAGACGTGGTTATGGAGTTGAATTGTGTCATTAGATGCTTAGACTGTGTGTATGAGTGTGTGTGTGTGTGTGTGTGGGTGTGTGTGTGTGGGTGTGTGTGTGTACCTGAATTAAGTACTCTCATTTGTTCTGTGTTATATAAAATGACCTTTGATGATGAGTGGAATCCCACTGTCCTGTCCTTCGACATCAAATCCACTTTACTGGGGATTGTGGCAGATGAGATAGAGAGTAAAGTGCTTCTCTCCAGGATTAGGGTTAACCCCAATGACCGTCGCATGGAAACACTCTCTGAGACCACGTTATTTGCGCCTGGGCTGGCTTGGCATCATATTATGGAACAGTGAAGTCATCAGTCAGGTCCAGCAGACAGAACAGCTGTTTGCCGATCATTTGTCAAGGAGTTTAGTTAGTGGAGGCCACAGCAGACAGTATTCTCTTGATTTCTGTTGGTGATTTTTTATACCTTGAGTTATTTAGACCATTAGTGAATCATGTGATGTGTGTTTTTTAATGTGTGTCAGATGTGTAAATATCTCTCTCTCTCCCTCCCTCTCTCTCTCTCTCTCTCTCTCTCGCTCTCTCTTTCCCCTTATGTGTACTGTCAGAGATGGCTTTGGGGTGGGGTGTAATGGGCGGAGTTCAAGGCCAGGTCGATTGTCCTCTGCTGGCTCCATTCATGATGAGGATGGCATCTTCATCAATTCCACTAGCAGTAAGCTGCTAGAGAGAGCCCAGGGCATCCTCATGTGAGTCCAGTTCTGTTGCACTCAAGCCTTCAACAGTTCCTGTCTTAGTACTCTCTCATGACTATCGTACAAGTCTTAGATCTTCCTTGGAAGTGCCTTTGGAATTAAACACAGATTTTACCAAAGTCTCTGGATCATATTAGCATTCTTCCTCATGTTTCTTCCTTACAGGCGAAACAAAAACTACAAACCTAAACCAAGCCTCCCTAAGGTAAGAACCATGTATACATATACACAAGGTTATCAACACAGACAGTAACAGGGCATGACTACTTCCCAGAAGCACTTATTACATAGAATTTGAGAAGAATCTTCAGTACTGAATTATATATGCCATTGATAGTGAGATGAATGTAAAGATGGAATCTTGGCCTCATTATTGCACCTGGATGAACTGAAAGGTTTCTCTGAATACAACCGCATATAATAACTGTTATACATAAAACTGAATTCTATTTTACAGTCATATTTTGAGTGTAGTTTTACACAGAACATGACTGAGTGACATTGCAGTGGTGTGAAATCTTATGACATTAGAGCACGGTTATGTGTCAACCACAGTGTATGCTGTCGTGTAGTGGTTGACTTTGTTACATTATCACATGTCCCTACACCCCTTCAGCACCTGCTGGATGTGAAGTCCCTGAAGTACCTGAGCAGTCTCACTCTCCACGACCGCATTACCAAGTCCCTGTTGCACCTGCACAAAAAGAAGAAACCGCCCAGCATCAGCGCTCAGTTCCAGGTCTGTCTAGCCCTTTGAAGCCACTCTCCTCTGAATGCTGTTGATCATGAAAGAGGACACAGCTGTATCAGTAACTCACTCTGTCTGCCTCTTCCACTGTTTTAAGAGTCCATACCGATCACCGCTCCTGTCTATAATGAAGACTTTGTATGCATATGGCTTTGTTTCTCACTGAGGATTGGTCAGATGTGATGGTTTAACAGTCATCATCTCTTCCTTACATGACAGGCCTCTTTGAATAAGCTGATGGAAACCCTGGAGCAGTCAGAGCCATACTTTGTTAAATGTATCCGCTCAAATGCAGAGAAGGTATTACAGCTGTGGTGTTGTACTGTTCAGATCAAAACAGTCAATCCATTTCCTCCATGTCCTACACATGGTTTTCTGAACATTTTTTCAATAAGTAGTACGTTTTCTCCTGTGTACTTATCTCTGTCAATTTCTTGCCCTCTCAGCTTCCTCTGCGATTTAATGATGCCTTGGTGCTGAGACAGCTGCGTTACACGGGCATGCTGGAGACCGTACGCATCCGCCGATCAGGATATAGTGTCAAGCATACCTTTCAGGTGGGCCCTGAGCAGAATTCATCTCTGCTTGAGATACTAGCCCCACCAAACCGACATTTATGACTGTTTCAAATATGAGTTGCATGGTAGTAAAATAGGATATTTTGTCCTGTTATATATTTGTAGTGCTGTTCCATAATGTACACTACAAAAGTGTTTTTTGTGTTTTCTGTATCTGTATCCTTGTTTGTTTATTCATTTTTCTAATCCTGCAGGACTTTGTGCGACACTTCCATGTGCTCTTACCACAAGGCACCAGTTCCACTCAGTTGAGCATCCGGGACTTTCTGCAAAAGGTCAACCTTGATCCAGCTGGCTATCAAGTTGGCACCACTATGGTATAGACTTACTTTTCTTTCCCTGTCTTTGACTGATTATCCTTTTGCATGTAGTTGACACTGTAATAGTTTGAAATCACTCTTTTTCCTGGTCTGAGGCTACTCACATTTCTGTTAATGAGTGCAAGGGTCAGAGGACTTTGGTAATATTTTGGGGTTTCTGCTTTGTCCTAAGTTGTTTGTAATGCCTTATTTCCAATTGTTATGAACTGTGAGTGCTGCTTTGCACCATAAGATTAACCAGTGGCTTTAACTATGTTGTACTGGAGTAAACTGTAATGCTAAACATCTGTGGAGACCTGAATCCTCAGTTACATCTCTGTTTATTGTATTTATTGTATAAGTGCACCGAGACACTTAACAGGAAGTTTGAAAATGTGTTGAAGGCTACAGCAAACCAAGCTGTGTGTGTGTGTGTGTGTGTGTGTGTGTGTTGTGTGTGTGTGTGTATGGCTTGTAGGTGTTTTTGAGGGAAGCACAGAGGCAACAGCTACAAGAGCTTCTCCATCAGGAGGTTCTGCGCAGAATAGTTCATCTCCAGAGACGCTTCAGAGCACGGCTCGAGAGAAAGCACTTTACCAGCATGAGACAGGCAGCATGCGTCATACAGGTACCACACACACAACACACACACACGCATGTACAAACACACATACACACACAAACACACACTTACGGCCCACCAGTCCAATTTCGGAATATCTGTTTAGGGTATATTAAACTGATGTACGCTGTCAGGGTTAGTTAAAATCAAATAAATTCCATCAGCGATGCCATGCCACACTTAGCTCAGAAAGTGAAAGCTGACGCTTAAAATGATTAGCTCTCAGAAACAGACTCTGTGGCAGTACTTATCTTGAAGATATCAACTAATGAAAGAAGATATAATAACATTAAAGGCGGCTGCTTTGTAAGTGAACAACATAAAAGCAAGCTCATGGTTTTGGCCAGGTTTATTATTTTTTTTCAAGCCTTATGGATTTTATTCTCTGGACCTGTTAAATGAAATTTAGCATTTGCATACTTACACTAATCTCTCTCTAAGTTTTTGTGCATTCTCACAGCTCATTGCTATTGCAATAGTACATAATGAGAATTTAATGGTGTGTGGGAAACTGCTATTCATTAGCAGTGGGAGCTGCTTCATCATGTACTCCTAATTGTTTTATGTGTTCTCTGATCTTGTTTATTTGATTTCCACTGTTTATTCAATTGTAATGAATGGAGGCAAGCAGTTTGAGATCTACATCTGATTTCCTGGAGAGTCTGAGTATGTTCTCTTGTTTTGAAATGGTTCTCATGAGATTCTGAGAAATACAGTTTTATTCTCCTTTTTTTCAACTCATGTTTCAACCCATGTCTTGTGCTTGCATTTGAGAACACCTATGCACACATACATATCTTCATATGTAAAAATAGAGTCTTTCTCTTAGTGTGAAGCACAGTGTCACTCAATCTCAATTACTGTATTGATTCCAGAGCATCTTTCATTTTTTCCCTGACATTCCATGTCAAACATACTACCTTCCAGTTTCTCTGTTTCTTCCACAACCAAATTTCATAGTCCTGCTCTGCTCTTGCTTTGAGTCAGAACTAGTCCTGCCCTATATAGAAAGGCCCCTTCACAAATGATGTTGTTCTTTGTCATGTAGAGATGTGTCTACAGCTCTGTCAGACTGAACAAAAACAAACCAAATCAATACAGAGAAGTGTTGAGCCCTTAGTGAAGGGGCTGAGACAAGTCAAATCTCAATGTTGTTTTTAAAAGTAATTGAAAAAGAATGATTATACAAACATTCCATCTATGGTGGTACTAAGAATGTCTTTGAAGTCTGGTCTCTCTTTGGACAAATAAACCACCCTGAGTATTTGAATAATCCACTGAAATTAATTCCTAACATTTCATTTATTTCATTTATAAGATAAGGCAAATTGGACAGTAGCTGCTCTCATCTAATTTTCACTTTCAAGACTAAAGCCAAATGTTTATATAGCAGGAACTGGACATTGTCAATTTGACATTAATAGTTTATGACTGGTTTATTTGATCTGGTGGGACACAAAAGCAGTTTATTTATCTCAGTGATAGCTCTCAGGGTATTTTTTCCCCATTTTCCCACAGTATTACCTTACTTAATATACTGCCAACAACAATTTAGTGAAGCAAAGACATGTTGAAAATAGAGAAGAATGCTGGGTATAGTCATCAGATGTTTTTGTTACACAAATAATTGTCACTTAATGTCTCTATAAACTTTGGTTACCACCTCTTTCACACAGTTTCTCCTCAGTTCAGTTCAGTAATTCATTATTGGTGCAACCGTTTTGTAAACAGTAGCTACAAAGCTTTGAAATTAATGAGAATAATACTCAGGAAACACTTAATAATATTACTAATGATTGTCTTTCTGTCTACACCTCTTTGTTTCTCTCAGCATTGGTGGCGGGACTGCAGTCTTAGACATGCAGGGGGGGAGGATGTTGTATTTGACTCCTGCAATCAGCAAGAGGCAGCAGTGTGCCTGCAGGCAGCATGGCGGGGTTACCAGGAGCGACGACGCTTTCTGCTGTGGCGGGAGGCGGTCCTGGTGCTCCAGAGGAGCTGGAGGCAATGCCAGCAGCACCGCATCCAATCTGTGTTAGTCATCCAGGCTGCCTGGCGCGGACACCTGCAAAGAAAGAGTTACTTTTCCCAGCGGAGTGCCATAATAACTCTGCAAGCAGCCTGCAGGGGTTACCTAGCACGCCAGAGGTAACTAATAGCTCATCTAAAAACCTGAAAATGGTTTCACTGTTTTATAATACTCCTCCCACCATCGATTCACATCTTGCATGAAATCTTACAAAAATGGTTTAATTTACATTCATGTAAAAGGCTCCAGAAGCTCCGGTAGAAAGTCACTATGATCTGACATCAAGACATTTCGGTGGTTGTAATGGTGCAATCCTGTATCCGCAGGTGCAGGCATCTAAGAAATGAGAGACAAAGGGAGGAACAGTTGTTTGAAGGGCATGAGAGGCTAGCCATTGAGCTACAGGAGCAACAGAGCATTTTGCAAGATGAAACACTGGGTGAATCAAAGAGTGAAGTTCAGACATTTGACCATTCTGAATACTGCCAGACAGAGCAGAAAGAGGAATGTGGTGAAAGCCTTCCAGTGGAATCTTCCAGAACACTAGATGACAGCACTCTGAAAAGCAGGGCCAAAAGAGAGAGCCGACGAAAACGAGAACTGGAGCAAGCCAAGTTCAGCCTGGAACTGCTCAAGGTGCGTTCCACAAGTGGGGCGTCTTCCTCAGAAGACCTGCTGCCAGAACCCCCCCAAGGTTCCCCTGACAGCCATGGTAGCTTTGAGCTCCTAAATATGGATGATGTGGAGCCTGAACACCTGTCCAACTCAATAGAAAGAGTGGAACAGAGTCCCAGTGGTCCACCATCTCCAGGCCATTCCACATCTTCTCTCCTGGAGGAGGTCCCAAAAAGTTTAAAAACTGACACATCAAACCCTGCTCCCCCTTCCTCCTTACCCATGTTCTACATCCCAGATGAGTTTAGCAGCCCTCCCAGTCCTGTCCATCAAGCAGAGGGACAAGGAGTGGGGAAATCGGTTAGAGACCGGATGGAATCTTCTCGCAAGCCAGTGGTAGTGGTCATTAGCATGCAGAAGGAGACAGTACTGGATGAAACTGAGACCCTGGACTCCAGCAGCCTGGAGGCCCTGCAGAGCCTGGAAGAACTGGGAGAGCTGGAAGAGCACCAGAGACAAACAGAGAAGAAACTCACTAATGTGGAGCATGATTCTGAGAGGGTGCCACAGGTTGCCCAGGCTAAAATGGAAAGAGCAGAGTCAGGCAAGCAGGTTGAAGAGACTCCCTTTATACAGACACTGTCTAAATCTAAACCTCCAAGCCCCCTATCAGGATCAAATGTTCATGTAAAATCCCCAAACCAAAAGGATGCTAACATTGCTGCTTCACCCATTCCTCTTCAACAAGACTGCAGGGTGGGTAAGACAGCACAGGAGGAAGCATCAGAGAATTCATCCAAAACTCAGAAGCGGTCGATTACAAAAACCATCAGCATCAGCATGACAGAAAGAGCTGGAACATTGCCGTTCTCAGGCAAACGCAACAGACTCACCTTCTCCAAGTGAGTGGTCAGCCTTTTTTTTTAAATTGAAGTTTTCAAGCATATGCCTAAATATACTCCAGTGGTTCACTGATGTCCAATACGATTTAAAACACTTGGCTTTGTGATGAGACTTTTTGCTACACTTTGTCCTGTTTTTGAACTATTACATTAAGCATTGGAGAAAGTTATTGTTATTGTTGTCTCACTTTTGTGAAGTTATCTGTGTGGTGTAGCTGGTCTTAATGTGAATAATACATTTGTGCTGCAGGTCAGATAAAGATCTGGTGAATCAGGAGCGGTCCATGGCCATGCAGAGAGAAAGCTCTTCAGGTTTCAGGTCTCTCAAGCACAGAGAGGTAAATGCTAATTTAGAACAAGGTCTCAGGCAAGACACACTGCTGTTCAGATCCTACAGGAAAGTCTCGTTGCTCCAGCATGCCCTAAGCCTGAGAGTGCTTCATAGGGTGGGACACAGTTTAATTCACTGGGTCATATTTGCCTTGGAGTTTTCAAATGCTAATAATCTAATAACCTTTAGTAGGAGATTTTAGCTCATGTACAGAAGATAGGCTGCCATGTATAGGGCATTCTCAGTGTAGAAACCCTTTTCTGACATAAAGGAAATAAAGGAGATTCCAGCAAAGCACGAGAGAAGAACCTTTGATAATTATTTTCCTGAAATGAACTGAATACAATTTTAAATTGTATTGAACAAATTACTATTCACATTGCTGACACTGTCAGTTACGAGTAGCTTGATAACCCTCACAGTAACTCAGACACTTTGGATCACAATTAATTTTTTGAGGTTTTTGACTTGAGACGTATGTATTGAAACCATTAGAGCCTCACAGAGGTGTTTAATCATGGTGATCTGGTCATTTGATGACTCAGGTGGCCAGAGCGGGCCATAAAAAGAAAGCCCGCATTGCGCGTACACGCTCTGACTTCCTAACCCGCGCCTGTAACGTGGACGTAGAGGGCGACTCAGACGACGATGAGTACATTCCCGTCCAATCACACACGCTGCCGCTCCCCGAGACCCACCCCGAGGGGGGGTCAGAGCAAGTCAGCCACAGTGACTCTGAAATGGTAACCGAAACATAATGCCCACCCTCTTTCGCCTCTGCGTCCTATCCCCTGCTCTCAGACCCTCTTTGGGTATCTGATATAACAACAGGGGAGTGTCTGTATTGCTAACCTCAGAACTCTGGTGAATGCGCTGAACACCTACTACTGCCTCCAGACCTCTCTACTTTACGGTAATGAAGAGTAGAGGACACAATTTAACTGCTAAATGCCCTGTACTCTTACAGGTCTTCTTGTAGACAGATTAGATCTTCCTTTCAATTAATGTTTGATGAGTTGATTGTGAACCTTAAGTCTGAAACTACTTTTTGCATGTGGTTTCAGGTAGCTGCTTGAGAATGTTGCTCTCAAAACCTGCTCTCTTATTCCTACACTTGCCCACCCCACCATATTATCAACCCCCCCCCCCCCCCCCCCGTCCAAATTCACACCACTTAACATTCACCTTCCATTTTGGGACCAGTGTTTGAAATCCTGAATAATTATAGGCGTGTTCTCCGCCAGTGGTCAAGGCAGCAGACACTGAGCCGCCTTCATCCCACGCTGGGTCATTTGATATTGTTGAAATCTGTCTGTTAGTCTCTAAATTGCTCAAAAGGAAGGGATAGCGATTAGGTGGACCTATTAAGGAATGAATTTGGATGGGGAGTCACGTCATCTACTTGTTCCTTTGAAGATACATGAACTCACCTCTAACACACAGAACACATGTCTGGAACTTTTGATTATTTTGGAGGCAGTGTGCATGAAGAAATGTATTCCTGATAATGTAGACATAAAAAGATTTAACATTCACTCTTTTCTGTTCTTCTGCTGACTGCTGCACTATTCATACCCAAGGATTGTACTTGCATCTGAAATTCACATGGACTTAAATGTAGATTTAATGTGGTTACGTGTTATGTCACCTGATGCAGCTACTTAATAGATGACTCAGAAAGAAGTGCATATCTTTTGTAGCAGGATGTGAACCCTCATAGCTGGATGGAAGCATTTTTATTTATCTTTTTCTGTTCTCCAGATAAGTCATATTTAGTTTAATAGTAAGTTTTTTTTTAAGTGAAAGCTAAGGAATATATGATGCAGCAGGAAACAAATACAAAAATAGATAAAATAGATACTGAGTGAAATAGATACTGAGTTCTTTTTTTGAGGTATGTTAGGAAGGCAGAACCTCGTGTTACTACACTTTACAGTGAAAATAAAAAGGGTTTTTAATATCAGTGTAATGCTGCCAACTACTGGCAAATAAAATAAATAACATTTGAGATTTGTTTTGGTGAAAGAGATTGTACCTCTTCAAAAATTATGAAAAGTACTTTGTGTTTCCTTTAAAAAAATAACTATTTGATTTTTTTTTTAGTCATCACAAAAGGATCAGAAGAAGATGCATAAGACTATGTCATCAGGAGACCTAGGAAAGATGGACACACTTAGGAAGTCACTACATCAGGATGGACGGTTAGTTCTTTGGGACAAATGGACTCACAGAGACACAAACCAATTCACAAATTCACACATACCATAACCAACGTGCGTGTGTGTGTGTGTGTGTGTGTGCGTGTGTGTATGTGTGTGTGTGTGTGTGTGTGTGTGTGTGTGTGTGTTCACGCGTGGATGCTTTATTGACGGCAGAGTCAGAGGGCGAATGCGTTTTTGGAGCAAGTCGAAACATGGAGATAAGAAACCGTCCAGGGACAAGCTGTTCAGCAGAGGCCATTCAGCAGATGGTGACCTGTCAGACAGGAGAAATGGTGAGAGTGAACGCTGGTACACTACAGCATCCTGGCCTACACAGAGACAAAGACTTATTCCCAGCTATTCTTAAAAAGTCTCCTCCAGACACTGATTAAAATAATTTACTTGTACATCTTAAATGCTCTGACTTAAAAGTGTTTAGGATTGGGTTAAAGAACATGGAACAAAGACACCAGCAGGCAAAGAGGGAGTTCATTGGGCTGTGTATGTGGGTGGCTGGAAGTCATCCAGGTTTAGATGTTTGTGGGTGTAATGAGGAGATCCTGAAGTTTTGTGGAACACTGCCCATTTCATATCATAATAGCTCTATTCAGATTTTCTATTAATATCTCTATTTCTTCAATAAAAGCAGCCAAGTACAATAAATGCATTACAAATACATTACTTATCCTTCCTTCTCTCCCACCCTCTGTTTCTTTTTCTCTTTATCTCTCCCTGTCTCTCTGTCTCTCTCTCTCCACCTCCAGCAGGACCAGACAGTGGCTCTCCTCCTCACAGCCCAGAGCTGAGTGTAGGTCGCAGTAGGGACAGTAAAGAGAATAAGGAGCCTTCTCCAAAGATGAGGAGGAGGAGGAGTGTGAAGATCAGTAGTGTGGCTCTGGAGCCAGCCCAATGGCAGAATGACTCTCTACACATCCTCACCAGCGCAGCCGACTACCGCAGCATGAATGACTTCCTCATGAAGAAGGTAGAAAAGTTGGTCTGAATGACCATATTCCTCCTTTTTTGATTTCTCGTCACACCCTTTGTTTTTACCTCAGGTCATAAGTCAAACGAAAGAATGTTCCTGAAATAATTCAAAAGTGTTTGTGCATTTTGTAAAAAAAAAAAATGCTAATTTAGCATTTTACTCACCAGTAACTTTGAACATATTTTGTATTACTTAACACATGTCTGTGTAAGATTACATAAACATGTGACAAAGCTTATTAATCTGTAATTAAATGCTGAATCACTTTCTACTGAATAACAAATAATTTTTAATTTATGATTTTATAATGTCAATTTGTACCCCCTGAGCGTGGGAATGTCACATTACCTTAATGACATGGTTTAGTTAGTAATAATTTTTTTGGTTCACAGAGAAATGTAAAAGTCTTGTGTGTTTGTGATGTAGATCAGTGACTTGGAAACAACAGAGGACAGCAAGAAAGACACTCTGGTCGATGTAGTCTTCAAGAAGGCGCTCAAAGAGTTTCGCCTGAACATTTTCAACTCCTACTCTACTGCTTTGGCTGTGAGTAATTCATCCTTACATCATCTCAAAAACATGTGAGACACTCCTGACAGTGGGTTTTTCTGTCCTCCTGCTGAGAATACAAAGCTCAGAATCTAAGAGAATGGATGGTGAGGGTTTTGTTAGGGACTTTTCAGATGACTGTCCAACTAACACCAGCACCTTCTTCCTGGGCTTGCTCTGTGCAGATGGATGATGGGAAGAGTATTCGTTATAAAGATCTGTATGCGTTGTTTGAGCACATCCTGGAGAAGACCATGCGTCTGGAGCAGAGAGACTGGCGAGAGTCTCCGGTCAAAGTGTGGGTTAACACCTTCAAAGTCTTCCTGGATGAGTTCATGACCGAATACAAACCAATGGATAGCACCATCAGCAAGGTATAGTAAGCACTATATGTACAAAGGTGGACTAATGAATGTATAGATGGTTGACAAATATGAAGAGACAATTTCTGGATATCTTCACCTCTTTCTCAGACACTGAAACCAGAACGCAAGAAGAGGAGGAAAAAGGACTCTGACATTGTGAGTTTGAATTACATGATGTTGCAGTCTTTTGACCCTTAGTCTTAATATGGCATGCTTGATTGACACATCAGATCTTGAGTACCTTAAAAGTGTTCATACACCTTTGGCCTAATTTCTTGTATTATTGGTAATTGGAAGCTCTACTTAATGAACAACTATTTGTGTTTGGGTGTACTTAGCAAAATGATACTTCCGAGTCATTTAACAGTGCAAAAAAAAAAAAAAAAAAAATCCATGATTAATTCCAAAGTTAGGATAAATGTTGTGCCATACACTATCGAAATCAGCTTTTTAACCATGACCCCAGACTAGCAGAATACTGTCATGCTGAAGTGCTGTTGTTTCACAACAGGCTTTCTCTCTATTTCCGTACCGTCCGAATTCTCACACTGTACACTGGTTGCAGTTGTCATTAAATAGCGCTCTGTCTTACAGGTCGAGGAATACAACGGCCATATCTTCAAATCCACTCAATATAGCATCCCCACATACTGTGAATTTTGCTCCTCCCTTATCTGGATGATGGACAGAGCCTGTGTCTGTAAATGTGAGTTGATTCTTCCTGTCTTAAGCACCGGACGGCCTCTCAAAGGCTGTGAGAGCATGGTAATCAGATTGCTGCCTACTAACCTTATGAATCCATCAAGACAACACCCAGCCTCTGGGACTTAGTGTTTCCTTCATCACACTATGAGCTGAGTGGGGAGAGGCTTCTTTGTTTCTTGTTCTTCTTTTGAGAAACCATGAAGAAAGAAAGAGATGGACAGTTCTGAATGATGACCTTGTTGTTTTTGTATTTCATGTTCTTTTGTAGTGTGTCGGTATGCCTGTCACAGAAAGTGCTGCTCCAGAATGACAACCAAATGCAGTAAAAAGGTAAGTGTGTCTCAGTATATTTACATCTAAATCCATCTGAGAGAAACAACTGAAGTACAGTCGGTTCCTGTAATGACTATTAAAAGCTCTGTCATTAGCATTAATATCTCAAAATTCACATCTGTAGAATACGCCAATAAATTTGCTGCAAATCCAGAAAATCAGTTTTAAAGAAGACCTTAAATGTTGCTTACTCTTTGTTTTTTTGTTTGTTTTGTTTTGTTTTGTTTTGTTGTGTATGTGTTTGTGTCTTAGTACGATCCCGAGCAGTCACCCAGGCAGTTTGGGGTGGAGCTGTCTCGTCTGACCAGTGAGGAAAGGGCTGTGCCACTGGTGGTGGAGAAGCTTATTAACTATATAGAGATGCATGGATTATACACAGAGGGCATCTACAGAAAGTCTGGCTCTACCAATAAGATCAAAGAGCTGAAGCAAGGGTTAGACACAGGTAGGCTGGGCAAGATCAAGAGCTTCCCTTCCCCAGCACCAAATCAGCCCAAATCTACACCCTACAGTTTTATTTATGCCTTTTTTACCCCATTCATATTGTAATGAGAAATTATCTGCAGTTTACTGATGAGTGATATTTTGCAGCTATCCTCAAACAGCAAACTACATCCTAATATCTGCCTCTGTTATGCCATTGCAGATGCCAACAGTGTAAATTTAGACGACTACAACATTCACGTCATTGCTAGTGTACTCAAACAGTGGCTCCGTGATTTACCCAACCCTCTGATGACCTTTGAACTGTATGAAGAGTTCCTCAGAGCCATGGGTATGGACTCTTTTAACTCTCTTATGTCCAGATGAATGCCAGTATATGTTTTATGATGGTACACGCCATTTGTGGGAAGAGAAGACAAACCGATGTATGGAAGTCATATCACTGGATATAAATCACTGTAGCATATCTTTGACTTTGAATTGGTGCTCTTATTAATTGAACAGTTACACCCCTGGAAGCATTTATTTGTATATCCGTATGATATTTAAGATTTTTCTTTGTGGCACATTCACTCACAGCAATTGTATCATTTGTTCAGTATGCACCTGCTTCGAAGAGATTCTTCATTGGCTTTATTAATCACTGTGACAATGGAATATAAATCATGTATAACATTGTTAGTTGTTAAGTTCAGTGTGGTCTGATTAGTGTCCTTGTGGTATTATCCTTTGTCCAGGTCTGCAGGATAAGCGTGAGGTTGTCAGGGGGGTGTACTCTGTGATTGACCAGCTGAGCAGAACTCACCTCAGTACTCTAGAGCGCCTCATCTTTCACCTGGTCAGGTATGCCCATCACACTTCACACATGCCTCCACGACTTGCTACCTTGCTGGTCTCGGATTAAATGAAACCTTAAGACCCAGTTGAAATTGTTAACAAAAGAACCAGCATTGATTCTGGGACTGGTTGGTTCATAAGAAATACCATTACCAGTCAATTAAGTCACTTCGTACACACCAAAGGCTTCTGAATTCAGACTCTTTGTTTCTCAATACTTCATATTATTGTATGTTCCTGACTCATTGCAGGATCTCCTTCCAAGAGGAGACCAATCGAATGTCTGCCAATGCTCTGGCCATTGTCTTCGCTCCCTGTATACTGCGTTGCCCAGACTCCATTGATCCTCTGCAGAGTGTGCAGGACATTGGCAAGACCACTGCGTAAGCCACTGTCACTTTATTCAAATTAACACTCAGAAGGGCTTCTATAGGCTAGTCTTAATGTATGTATGGAAGGGCTTCTATAGGCTACTCTTGATGCATGTATGGAAGTAGATTATAGAGCAGTGATCTTACTGTAAACACCTATAACACAAACTGCTTAAAATCATACAATCGTTCCAAACCTGTGACTGCAAAAGGCTTGCAATGCTTTCCGATTTTATATGCCTGAACATAGCTTGCCATAACAGCCAATGAAATATGATTTTGCAAGTTTTAACAAATAACAGGTCTTGAAGCCTTGATTGGGTTTCTCTGAGAGAGTAGACTCATAGATTAAGTGATATGTGTGCCTGAAATATATCAAATGACGTTACTGAACCAAACATCAGATGATTAGTTCATCTCTATGCTTTGCTAAGACAAATTTGTCATTTCAAACTGATTATTGTCACCAATCATTAATGACGCTCACTCAGAGTCTTGAGCAAAGCCTTGTAATACATTAAGACGATCATCACACGTTGCTGATCCTTTCACACATTACAACCCTCAATGTTGTGATTCCCCATAATATCAACACAGTTTAACAAAATTTACCATAAAATATCTTTTACCACACCTGTCTCCCTTGCCAGGAAAAACTAATTTTGGTTTGTGGTTGAAACTTTTATGTTGATGTTACTTGAACTGTCACTAAAAGGCCGTAAAAGAATCTGTAAGCTTAAAGTAAAAGCACTGTCGATGTTTTTCTATGTATTTTGAAAGTTTAGCTCTGTTTTTGACTTTTCAGGTGTGTGGAGTTGATCATATGTGAACAAATGAATAAGTACAAGGCCAGACTGAAGGACATCAACAGCCTGGAGTTTGCGGAGAACAAAGCCAAGAGCAGACTGACCCACATCAGAAGATCCATGGTAAGAGGAGCCATGTAAACATCCATCTACTCTAAAATGCTTTTTAAAATGCATCTTTCTTCACTACAGGAATTGTATGTTTTACAACACCTGTGCATATTTGAACATTGGTTCATACATAAATGCTATGTTTCCTATGATTGTATTGTTGAATAACTTGATTACTTTGTGAATAACTTCATAATGGACTAACGCATGTCATCTTGTGAGGATAGATCTGTCAAGCCTGCATCTACAACATCATCACACTAAGTCTGTTTTGTGATCCTAAAACAATTCCAATTCCCTTCACCCCTCCACCTCCACTGTACTAAATTCTTTTTTCATACAACCCAAATGCAGCCCATAATATAACCCCTCAATTCCATCATACTCCATCTGCATCGTATGGCCTGTGGACTTCAAGTTTAATTATGTGACTGTCATTTAACATCATTTCAGCTACATGCATTGAAATCATTCACATTGACCTTTGGGGTCCTGATTTTGCTGAAGCTTTTTAGCTGTGATCTGGACATGGTTTAAACTAACAATATAATAGTAATGAAAGGTTGTTGTATTTCCAAACCTGATTTTTTCCTGTTACCCTATCAATTTCACCCTGTTGTATTAGAGTTAGTCTACCCCTCTAATTCTGTTTTCTCCTCTCCCACTCCTGCTCGGTACCTCCAATCTCTTGCTCCAGAAACCTGTACTAATTGCAGTTAGGTTTATGAGCATTACCCGAACAGCTACCCCGGTATGTATGTAGTTAATGCTGTTACTGCGCTAGCCCTTGTCAGCTCGTCTCAGTGTAGCATCATCAGTTGCCATGCCGTCACTGTCAGTCGTCCTGTGCGGCTCCGCCCATCTATCATCCTATGCCGTACTCTGTCCGTTGTCTCTTTCTGTACGGTGTATCTTTCTCTGTTTTTCTCTTTGTGTCTACACATGGAATATATCTCTTAATTTCACTCTTTGTCTATGTCTCTGTACCAGAATGGACCAGTCTTGTCAGTGTCAGTAGATCTATAATGCTATTAACAGCTAGTCTGCAAAACAGGAATTGTCTGTCTGAGTGGATTATTTTAAGTGTTTGCAGGTGTTAATGTGTATTTGCAGGTGTTAGTGTGTGTTTGATGTCTGGGATTTTTTTTTTTTTTTTTTGATCCAACCACTTAGAGAAATGTTTTATTGATCGGGGAATGGGAAAAGTGCAGCTAAAGATGTGAAGCACATTTGACGCAGTAACATGATCTGAGGTGAAAGAGATGCTGTTTGTCTTGTGATCAGTTTTCGTGGAATTGTCACTATTTTGTTTCATCTCTTCTGCAAAATAAGCAGCCTGCTTATTTAACTCACTATCTGCAAAACTCGATTCAGCAAGCCACACATACAATTATAACCACAAGCATTACGTTGCACTAACCCTACTAATCTTTCTTTCTTTTTTTTTTTAACTCTTTTTTCTTTTTTGCTTTTGCCTCACAACTGTTTTGTGTGCAGCCAAATACAGCTAAAAAGGTAACCAAGTGTGAAGTCTGTCTCTCTGACTGCAGATGTGCCAATCACTATGAATCTCATCTATCTCTGTGTGTCAGTGAAAGTCCATGCTGAACATGCAGACCTGTGTAGCCTGTTTTATTTAGTGATGGAGTTGTTTTCTGTAAAATACTTGTGCTTGTGCGGTCTCCAGAGCTACTGTTGTATCATCTTGATATTGTCATGTGTATCAGCTGTGGATATGAATGATTCCATTTTGTCATTAGTATAGTAGTCATCGTAATCCAAACACCGCGCCTGTTCTGGACTTGTTGTCCTTTTTTTTAAGACTTGTAGCATCATTTGACTTGGGTATATGGCAGTTATGTCAGTGGCCTACAGTAAAGCATTAAAAAACATGAATACTTCTAAAGGTTGCTATCATATTTTAGTGAGAACTGTGACAATGATGTGTTCTAATGGTATCGCTTTGTGTGTCTTAGGGCAAAAATCGTCTACGCAGGACTAGCAACCACACGCCCTCGCCACCCATGAGCCCACGGTCGGCAGGGGCGACCGATGGTGAGGGGCCTGGCGAGGAGGGGGCGGAGCCAGGTCTCAGCGAGCAGCAGCAGGTGGCCATGCAGCAGGAGGAAAGGGTTCTGACAGAACAAATAGAGAACTTACAGAAAGAGAAGTAAGCACCTCTTTTCTGTCTCTGTCCTTTGACTTGTCTGTCACTCCAAGACACAGAGCTACATTAAAAATTTGAGTGTGATTCAAAAAAATATATATACTAGTCAGGCTTTTTACATAAGACTGAGGATCCTCAAGCTCAGAATGGGAGTTCTTTGCTCATTTGATTTGTCATTGACTCTGTGCCTGGTGTGTTTTGGTTTATTTGCATTTTTTATTTGGAGTGTCTCTTATACAGTCCTGCTATGTCCCTGTAGGGAGGAGCTGACCTATGAGATGCTGGCATTAGAGCCACGGGCATCAGATGATGAGATGTTGGAATCTGAGGCCTCCATTGGCACAGCAGACAGCTCTGAGAACCTGAATGCGGAAACAGAGGGCGCTGTCTCCGAGCTCTGTGGTGAGACTGCTGATCAGTCTCTCATTTCATGCATGACTTACACATCCACATGTCTGTGTGCTGGTGATTTTATGTCAGGGGTAAGCATTAATCTGACAGGATTTTGTTCCTGTTTTAATTAAAGACACCATTTCCTCCATTATCTTGTGACCTCCAGTAGCTGAAGCAAGTGTGTTCTTGTAGGGTTGCAGCAAAGTCTTTCACACCAGACTGAGGGTTACTTGTCCTTGAAGGGAGTCTATTGTGCCCTCAAAAAGCTGTATTGTTCAGTGTACAGGATTACCAAAATGAACAATATTTAATCAATAATATAGAAAAGATAAAAATAGAAAATAGTTGATAAACCAAAATAATTTATTCTGCTTTAATGTCAGACTAAAAGAAGTATTGTTTGATTAATCCATGAGTACTGGAGTCACCTGCTGAACTGTGTCATTCTGCGTGCTAAATACCATTTGGGCTGTGTAATGTTCATGAGTTAGTGTGTAACAAATTTTCTGTTATCTGTGCAGAGAAAGGCCTGGCTGAGTTGTCCGGTACACGTTCAAGGAAGGCAGAGACCAGGAGCAGACGGGCCCTTCGGAGACAACCAGACTCCCTGGACTCAGCCGACTCTGCTCTCACCTCTCTCTCCTCCTGCTCCACCTCCTCTTACCTCACTCCCTCCTCCCACCGTTTCCGATCCTCTTCCTCCGGCCCCCTCTACACCTCCTCCACTGGGGACTCACTTCTTGCTCTGACCCCTGATTTAGAAGGGGCTTCACTGGCAGGTCGTAGTGCTTCAAGTTCGGACAAGAGCCGTCCAAGGGCCAGGGCCAATCGGAGCTGCCCACCAAGGCCACGTGAGCCCCCAGAGAATGGTGGGCACAGGAGGGAGGCGGACTTTGGTTCAGCTCAGCCAATGGTAGTATACGGTAGCAATGAGTTTATGGTATGAGGAGGCACGGGGCTTGTGAAAATGACAGAATGGATTTGGGCCTCAAAAGTATCCAACTCTCTCCTTCCTCCTCCTGCCAGCGTGCACACAGAAAAGCTGTCACAGGGTGCTTTGTTTGTCCGTCCAGAGGAGAGAGGACAGGTGGAGGAGAGAGCTGGGGACACCTAGGTGAGAGAGAAGGAGGAAGAGAAAGAGCCCATGGATGAAAGAAGAGTGTACGCAGAGAAGAGTGGCAGCTTAACTTGTTTTCTCAACTTGGTAACCCTGTGGGACAGAGTCTGAGGAACAGGATAGAGTGACCAAAAAAAAAACACACGAAAAGGGAAAGAGGAATAACGGAAGTCTGTCTGCCAATGCAAGAGCTCCTTACTACAGGGGATTACACCTGCAGGAGGGGGCACTCTTTAGCCGTGGACTAAGACAGAGGACCACATAGGCCATTTTGGGGAATGGTCCATGCTCATGTTTACAGAACTGAGCCAAACGGAAGTATACGAGGCTGCTTGATGAATTGCTTCGGTTTTCGTTTTCATATGCTGAAGATATAAGACTTTGATCATATGCTGAATATGTATAATATTATTATAATATTTGAGGGGAGGGGGGTGTATATAGAACTCCAGTGCTGCTGGTTTTGTCCATGTGAAAAATTTATAGCTCAGAGTATTTTGCAAACTGAAGTGTATGGGATTCAGGTGTCAGGTTTTGTCTGTGTCAGCTTGTTTATTGTTCAATCAGTGCCACTTTTTTTTTAAAAACTGTCTACAAAAAAAAAAAGGAAAGAAAAAAAAAAGAAAACGCCATTGTCAAGAGAGCCATTCTGTGTTATAGTTCATGGAATTCGACATAATGCCTAGTTTCAGTGCTCAGCCATAGCAGTTTACTTTGTCCTAAAACATCAGTGTTATGTGTATCTAAATCAGGGCTTGATTTTTGTTCTGTCATGTTATGATTATTATTGTTATTTTTTAATATATTGTTGTTTTTATTCCTTCCATAGAGAGTAAGCTAAAAGCCATTTTCATTACCCATCTGCAACATGAGGTGTTTTGCATATGATCCAAGTTTATGTTGAGTATGTATATATGTGCATGTGTGTATGTGTGTGCTTGCATATGTGTGCGTGTGTGTGCTTGCGTGTGTGTTCTCGTGTGTGTGTGTGTGTGTGTACGTGTGTGTGCGTGCGTGTGTGTGCGTGCGTGTGTGTGCTGCGTGTGTGTGCGTGTGTGTGTGTGAGAGAGAGAGAAATGAAGTCTCTTTTGAGTGGATCATTTTGCTATGGAATTGCTTCTGTTTCCACCCTGTTCCAGAACACTGAAATAAGTGTCATCCCCTTGTCCAGTCTCACTCCACACATGGAGGGCAAAACAGTAGTGTCTGCTCATGCTTAGTCTTTTCAAATGAAGGACAGAAGACAAGGAGAGGACTCTTCTCACAGTACTGACAATAGGCCACTGTCTGTGACTGGATTTTTTTACTCAGTGGTCTGCTGGCTAAAAAAAAATAATGATAATGTCCACCTTTGAGGACCATTAGCATTACTAAACTTACAGTTTAATGTCAGTACTACATAACTGAGTACTCTGATGTATGACCCGTCCCCTGGTTCTGGTTCTCTACCCTTTAAAGGTCATTTATGTTTCACTGCCAGATTCCATACACTATGACTCCTTTACATGTTTAGCACAGATGTCAGTCATCTCAAATTAATTAAGACCAAATGAAAGCAAACATTGTCATTTAAGGCACTTATGAATATATGTGCTAGTTAAATGTGAACTTTTTTGGGTTTTATGTTAGGCTCAAGATAGACCATGGTAGCTGTCAGTCAGGGTATGATACACTTGAAAAACACCCTCTGGTGCGTTATCTCATTAAACACAACATGTGATGCCACTCTTTGTGAGTTTATGGCTATATATATGTAGTCAGCAGATGTCTACAGTGTTTGCATTTCATTTACTTTTCACCTCACAATAAACAACAAATGAACCTGTATCTCAGCTACAGTCATGCTGTCTAACATTATTTGCATTACACAGGAGCAGACATTAGTCCCTTCCTCCTGCTGTTTATGACGTGGGCTCCTGTGTTTCTGTCATTTTCATGTCAGGTGCAATAGAGACAGGAACATGTTATTGGTCAGTTCTCTGTTATCAAAATCTGTTGTGCTATAGAGTTAGAAAACCCAGAGGGCATGCATACTACAATAAACCATGATTATACTGGGCTATTTCAAGTAGTCATGAAAATGGGAGGAAGAACTACAAAGTGTTTTCTTTTTATTAGTTTATTTGTGGACTAGATTGTACGGTGCACATCAGTCTCTTGGCTACACAGAGGGCTTGCAAATACCTTGCCATGAAGGGGATGGACGCTTATCGTCAGTTCTGATTCACACACAGATTTTATCTGCTTGCTCTGTTTCATTTCTGGTGTGATGCTTGTTTGGGAACAAGGAGCACAGGATGCCCAGCGGATTAAAAGAGCACTAAGATATTCACTGAACTGGCTATTCACTGAAATGTTAGTACTGACTCAAATTAATCACAAGTAGAGAAGGAAGGTAGCAGGTCAAAAAAACACATTCTAAAACAAATATTCTCTTGCTTCATTGGAAATGGTGTTTATGTTCCATTATTTCTGACATCCTGAACAGTGAATGTATTGATCACTGGAAGGCATGCTGTCACATTTAAAAAAAAAAATCTGTAATATTGAAGGCTATGTATAGGGATGTACATTTTTTTAAAAAATGCAACTGGGAACATTCTTCGTGCGGCGTATTTACATGTTGAATTATCATATTCCTTGTTTAAACAGGCAGTACAGCCTGCAAAAACCATCTTGTGCTTTGAATGTCAGTGTGTGTGTGCTATTTTGGACACAGTTATCTGTATAATGTGCAATTTGTGTAATATTTCCTTTAACAAATCATATCTATGAATGTAAAAAAAAAAGAAAGAAAAAAAAAAGAAAAATGAACAAATAATCGTTCGCTTATTAAAAAAACCTAAACCCTATAAAGAATGTGTTGATCACTTAACGCTCCACCCAGTAATGTAGTCATAAATGACTCGCTTACATACTGCCAAATCACCTTTAGATTACACTTTTATGCTTCTAATCTGCTCACTCATGAAGTTCTAAGATAAAGGTATTTCCTGCTCAATCGCCTTTTGGCTATGACAGGTCAAGACCTGGTAGTGTTTACGTCTACAGGCTTTATAAATAAGCCCAATGGAAAGACTGTCCATTTTGGCCATCTTTGGATTCAACCAAATGTTTCCAGAAACACTGATCTATTCATATTCGACTGCACAGTAAACATTAGCTCGTCTTTCACTCATTTTCAACGGCTGCAATCTGTGTCTGATTCCCTTGTCCGTTGCACTTTAGTAAAGTTCAGAGGACTGTTCAAAACGCCCGTAAGCCTATAGGCACCGCGCAACCGTTAATTCTGCCAACTCTGGCATTGTGCGATTGTTTAGTTAGGTGAGCGAAAGTTCTCGGACCGTCGATACATTGAAATTCTACCCAGACTTGCCTCTTTCTTTGATGCTCTGATGTTTTTATTGGAAAGATGAACAGTTTCGATAACTGCCATACCTCGATCCTAAAACCGGTTTCAGTTCAAGGGAAACGAAAATGAAAACACCTGTAAGCTGTCATTTACTCTCATCCTGTTATAACCACCCTTTACTGCATGACAGGCGACATTTCATTATCTGAACCTTCTCTGGATTTCAGCACCAAGTCCTCGACTGTACTCCACACCGGTATGATTCAGTCATGGTGATTTAGCCATTTTATCACTTTATTTTCCACTGCTCTTATTTCGTTTAACGTTCGTTTGTATCTGGTTAAATCTGTGTTTGTAAATAGCCTACCATGCGTTTGTTTTGTTTCATGGTGTTTCCGTAGCCTAATTAATCAATTCAAAAAGGCCTTTATTTTCGGAGGAAAAACTGATCGTTTTCCCACTTTCCCACTATTTTTCCCCTTTGTTTTGTTTTTGTTTATTCCTTTTGTGTAAACAAGGTTTATTTACCTCGTGCATCTTTCTCTTGATTTTTCTGCTGAAAACAGGGATCGGAAAATGAACATGTCTTCAAATGACCATACGCGCACACTTGTGTTCTTTGACCTCGAGACCACAGGTTTAGGTAAAGTCTATTTCATTACAGAAGTACTAACTTAACCATATTGTTAATCTTTTCTCTACCGTGTATATGTTTTTACATATAGATGTTATACATTGTACATAAATTGTACATTGTATAATATCGTTTGTTTTCATTAACTTTATATTACATACACACCCTGATAAGGTTAAATATTTTTTTGTTTTTTGCATCTGTTTCGTCGTCTCGGTTTTACGCCGTTTGCAAGACAGCAAGTTACTGAGTAGCAGCATAGAGAATGATGAAAAACTACCTTTGCTGCTCTGGTGAAATTCTAAATAATAGTCGTGTAGTAGAACACTTTTCTGCCAAAGTAACTTGAGCCCTATTTTTTTCTAATTTTCTTTCAATGTTTTGATAATACTCGAAAGGAAAAATCAGAGTTCTGTAATCGAAATGCTCCGTCGAGGAAGAGATTTTGAACTAGTATTTAGACATCGTCTATAAAATTGCAGTATTTGTATCAAAATTGAAAATGCGGGTGGTTCCGAAAATAGAAACTACAGAGTGATTCTGCAGTTCACCTTAATCTTGATTTTTGTGAATATCTCCTCTTAAAAGCAAATAAGTGGTATTTTTAGAACAATTATTATGTGTGACACATTTTTCTACAACTTTTAACCAACAAGTGATTACATGCTGTCATGACACACCTTGACCTCTTTTTCTTCCCAAGCAGAAAAGGTCCTACCTTTCTAATTTACTTCCACATTCTTATTGTTTAAAAGGGAGAACGGATGTGACAGTGAAGTGGCTTTACTTCTTCCCACTGATGAATAATGTCATTAGCTACATACCTCTCAGCAATCTAGCTGTTGCCCAATCATGATATTAAGTATGCCAGACCACACGAATTCCAGTGGTTATCAGTGTTGCTAGAGAGCATGCTATCACTGTTTCTCTTTCAGGGCATCAACTGATTTATCAACAAGTAGCCAATACTGAGGGCGAAGTCTGAGTAAACTATGTCACTCAAATCACTGCATCATTGACTAAGAACAGCTGACTTAATTATTCACATAGTCAAGGACATGAGAATGTTTGTAAGATATATCTGCTTTAACACAGCAAAATCATACTCAGTCCATGTTCACATTCTCTAGCTCTACAGAAAATATTCTACTTGGTCTTACAGAAGTGACAACATGACAAAGAAATGACTAATAAGACAAGGACCTAGTTCATGTACAGATTAGGTGTTCATTGAGAAGGCCATGAACATCTAAGACAAAACCAACAATTTCTTTCTATTGATGTAATACTTTATTTTCCCCTGTAGGTACCTCTTCATGTGAGATTGTCCAAATTGCTGCCATTAGTGGTCAGCAGAGTTTCAACAGATACATACTCCCTCAGCGCCCCATGGATGATGAAGCCTCCAAAGTAACAGGGTTTCATGTCGAGAGCCGAACTCTGTATTACAAAGAAGAACCACTGAGCACTGTGCCTCTGAGGGAGGCCCTGGAATCCTTCATTTCTTACCTTAAAACCTTCAACAAACCTCTTCTAGTTGGTCACAACTGTATGAAGTTTGACTGCCCCATTTTGGGGAGAGTGTTGAAAGAGTTGTGTTTGGTAGACAAGTTCCATAAGGTTGTGTTTGGGTTCCTGGACACATGGCGTCTGAGCAAAAAGCTTCTTAATCTTGAGAGGTACACTCAGGAGTTCCTGTTTAATCACTTCTGCCACAGGTCCTACAATGCTCACAACGCAATGGACGACATCAGAGCTCTGCAGGAACTGTACCACGCATGGGAACCCTGTGCTGAAACTGTGAACAGTCTAATTACTTTTGTTCCCATTTGACTGATTTGTGTACATTTTAAATAGCTTATCTTGCTCCTGCTAAGAACCAGAATCTGTACCTCTATTAAGGACTGGGTATTTGTCATAGAAAATCCTTAAACTTTAACATTCACAGAAATGAAATGAAATATAGCTAAAATTAGAGAAAAGCAGGCTGTCAAAGACAATAAAAATAAAATTCCACATGGCTTTGACTTTTGGCTAAGGGTTACTCAGAGTATTTGGGTAACATTTTAAATCAATAGTCTTGATGATATGGTTTTAAAACTTTGTATCAGCAGGTACTTATGAGTCCACAGCAAAATAAATACATGATTTATCTCCCACTTTATGTGTGCAACTAAGGTTTGTATTTCAAAATGTGCCATTTTATCAAAATAAAACTGTTAATTAATGAGTCACTTCACCGTTTCTCATTTTTGAGTCTAATTTGTTCTATGCGAATAGCAATTTTTACAGACATTACTGCATTATGCCTTTTTTTTACAATGCTTTTGGTCACAGAACTAGAGATGAGAGGGACATAAGATGCTACAACTTAGTAAAGGCATCACTGTTCTGAGTAACTTTTTCACTTAAGCAGTATAATTTGGTACTATCAGACACCTGGCCTTGGCCTGTTTGGAGTTATCATCTCCTTTCTCCCCTCTAAGGAACCAACAGTCATGGACTTCAATACTTTTCAACAAATCTCCAATTAGTCTGAAAAGAAAATCTAAAACTGACTGGAGTGGGAGAAAAGATGAAAGATTCTAAAATTAACCTATTAACCAAATGAACACCACAGTAAAAACATAAATTATGATATGCCTATGCAGAATACATATTTCTCAACGGAAGGCCACTACCCATCAGACAGCTAAAGAGCTCTGTGGTCAAGATGCTAGCACTATTGTTTAACAGAGTAACTACACAGAGGGCACAAAATTCAGTAAGAGGCATGAAATAGAAGAGGATTTCACCTCCGAAAGACCACGGAGAGACTATTTTTATATCTAGTTACATGCTGTTCACGTATTTTTATAGCTGCACAATCTTATATTCAGGGACAGCAACGTATTTATTTTGGTATTTTACAAAACTTGTGATGTACTACTGAATACATAAAAGAGGAGAAATTAACTGCACAAGAGAAGACCACAGCAGATTTCCAAACAATTCTTTAGTAACAATGCTGATGTGACATTAGCTTCTAAGTCACACATATTGTTGAATGTCCTCAGCTCTGAGTCAGAGGCAAAACCAGGTTTGGATTCACTGATGAATGGGGCTGATGTTTTGAATGGAGGCAACCCTCTTGGTGAAACAAATGCAACGCTCCTTACAACTCCACTGAAATAAAATCTTATCGCCACCATTAAAGTTCCACAATTAGTCTTGCATTTCCACATCCTCTTGTAATTTCTGCACCATCTTCTCTTCCAGCTGTTTGGGTTTGCCTGTGTGGAAAGGAGATAAGTTAGTGTGGATCTCTACATTAATAAACCCTACATCACTATATACAGTGTACACAATGTACCTCTTATTTCCTCTCCTTCCCTCTGAGAAAAACATAAATAATTACAGCCACATACACACTCAGAGAAGACTAGCTAAACTAAACTTGCTGTATAACTAAAGCTCCTCTATTGTTCTCAGCTACACAAGTGGTGTGTCGTCCTTACCAGCATTTGGTGCTCTGATGAGGTGAATGTTTTTCTTTACTTCGCTGATGGCCTCCTCCTTCTCCAATTCTTTTCCCTTCTTCAGTCTGTGTGAACACACAAGAGTCAATCATCTCCTCCAAGAAAACCACCACACCATCATAATACCATAACACAATAAACAAATATGCTATACTGCAAATAGCGAACTAACAATTCTGTCATTTTAAGAATTATGTTATGACTAGCAAAACACTGTATAGCACTTGCAGACACCTTCTGCAATAGCAGCCTTAGATCTCACAATGACACTCTAAACTCTACCCCTACTCTAGAACTTTCAGTTTAACAGTAAGAAAAACTAGAGGGAAATATGAATCTGCTCGGTTACAGGTCTACTTCATCTTATTAAAGCAACCCTAATTTAACTCAGGTGCACCAAGGATGACAATACAAATTCCAACAGGTTCCTGCACTGTGGGATGATCAATCTCAAAACAAGAAACAAACTGTGTGCAGCTTAGAATTACACTAAGGGACAACAGGGATGGACAAAAACACACATAACTATGGTTTTGAGCATCCTTTCGAATATGGTCAAGACTTTTAAACAATGATGGGTGTATATCACCACCTTCTGAAAATTGTAAGAGAATCAATTGAAAATGATTACATATGGCCAGTGGTAATTTTGAAAGAGGTAGATGTTACTTTATACTTCAAAGTATGTTTATGACAACAATATTCTGGGAAGTATTCTCTGTGCAGTCTGAGCCTTTATGTAAGGGTGACAAGAAATAAATCTTTACTTGCGCAAAGTTCAAAATATACATTTATGTTTGAAGTAATAAAAACCACAGAGTAAACATTTTCTAGTTTTGTCATTACATGAAAACATAATATTTGTGAAGCAAACCCCACAATACTACAGTAATATTCTCTATATGCACATATTTTTCACAATACACAAGTGCAGTAATGACATTTTTCTTAAAATTGTGGATGATGGCAAGTTTCAAATCTGCAGGAAATCCACACTGAAATGTACAAAAGTTGTATATAAAAATGCACTGGCAAAAACAAAATACAGATAGCCTGCTTCATTTAATACCAACACTCCGTAATTCTAGGCTGAATTGTGTATGCAATTTAAACTGAAATATAGACATCCTGATCTGATTTCATTCTCACCTGTTCATGATAAACCGAGCCTGTCGCTTCTGCTTTATTTCTTCCACTCTCTTCATTGCTTCCACTGAAAAAGAGAAGGCAGTGTAAACATCTAGACTTGGTCTTTAGGTTGCTCCAAAAATGACCACCATGGGCAACAAACGCCTACCTGTCTTGTTCCAGAGCTCCCTCTGGTATTTGACTGGAATACTTCTGCGTTTCTCAAACTCCAAAGAGTTATCCTGTCATAGCAGACAAAAGAGTCATACACGCTGTCTAAACCGTTCCTTCAAAAACAACTTCACTAAACACGTATTAGAAGTATTGCGATTTTACTCACGACTGTTAACTCCTTGCCAGACGCTTTCCTGAAAGCTTTGGTCCATCTGGTCTTTCTAGGATTCCGCTTCTTCTTGAAGTTTTTATGACATTTTGACTTACAAAACCGGAAGACCTAAACGAATTAAAGAAATTTCAAAGACTCAACTTTCATTAACAGATACTCAAAGCGATTTAGATTCTACAGGGAAAACTGTTATTCGCTGACCGCTCTGGATAGCAGAACATGGACGAAGTAACAACGTGAACCAATTCGAGATCGTTAGGCTTCGAGTGAGTGCACACAACCAACCATCAATGATCAATAGTTTGCACATTTAATAACTTACAGAACACACTACACAACGTTGTCATAACTCTTCACTAAATATCTAAAAGATGTAATGGAGACGAATAATCTCAAATTTAAGTGGATTAAGTTGTTTCGGGCTAAATCAATCAGGCAGCTAATGGCTACCTAGCGAATATTTACATGAGACGGGATGGTTGTTGGCTAGGCAGCTAGAACATATTTTGACAAATGGCTGCTTTTTCGCACAACAGCGACTATATTTAAACACAAACCATCCGACGTCTTAAAAAACGTCAAAATCAATCTTTTCGATGACCTCAAGATTATGCTTTCGGCACACTTCAGCAATCAAGATATAGCTGAGAGACGTGTGTTAGCTTTCTATATGCTACCTGCTAGCCAAGTTTTACACGATGGCAAATATGGAAGTAACTAAACGGTTCAATTTAAATAACACAAGCTCATACCTTGCAGTCGTTGCGAACGAACATCATCCCATGCCCGGGATAGATGGGTCCGGAACAAAAGTAACACTTTTCAATACGCATTTTGTCCCAATATATTTGTTATTATTTGTCCATGCGTTTTCACCACATGCATGGACGCAGTAAAGAGGACGACACAAACACGTCACTTCCGATTAACCTCGCTCGGTGCCTTTTTACAAGATTTTTTTTCCGCACTGATCTCACGTCAGTTTTGCGCTTAACCAAAGTCGGTGAACGTGTGCATATGGGTGGAACGAGCGCGCCCTAGGTCAGGGTGAAACAGCAAAATCAACTAGGGGCGTGCCAGCTAGCGGTTTATCCTCACGTAGTTCATACCGCCTCCTAGTGTATTGGAATGTGTAGAGACGATTCGCAGGGTGAGGATGCCTCTTATATTATGCCATAAAAATGGACTTAAAAAAGTTAGAAACACTTGAAAATGGACGGAGGAGGCTAATCCTCTTACATCGAGTCAAAAACACGTAAAGATATTTCTTTTTAAAAATCTTTTATTTAAATTGTGCAATGTTTTGACCACCTATAGATGTATTATGGCATCAGACTTTTAGAGTATGCCATTTTGTTGAATGTGTGGCATTTCTCAAGACATCTGTCAACACTCTGAGGGAACTGAGATGGTAATAAAGACAACACAGACAAACACATTAAGTACATACTTAAATAAGAAAAGGAGGTGGTGCATTCAAAATTCGTAACAGATGCTTGTCTTTCATCTGCTACTGGTAAAGAATACCCCTGAGTATCATAACATATGATCCACATTCTTTTCACAACTACTGCAAGGGCGAAAACTATAATCAGAATAGGTCGTTTCTTAGAACCAAAGGGCCACGTCCCTTATTTGGTATGCTTCAATTACAGAAAAACAAAATAAAAATAAGAACAAAAAACAATATATAAACAACATTAAAAAAAAAAAAAAACAAGGACAAAAATATCAGACAATCTACAGACTAACTAAAAAAGCCCTCATATTAATTCAGTGTCCCTGATTAGTCTGTACAATACAACATATCTTCACTTTTTCAGAGAAGTTTCTTCAGCATTTTTTGGCTTATTACATCCAATATTTATTAAGAATTTCACTTGAAAATTATTTTCCAGAAATATGAATATGGCATAGTAGTCAAAACATGCTGCAGCTTCATGAGAATAAAAAGGAAAGTCTACTCAATACACTAGGGTGACCATGAATATCTTTGGTATAGATTGTTTACTTTCAAAATCTATAGAAACTGATTTTGTTGCACCTCATTCAAAGGGTGGTCTCTAAACTCCTTGACCAAAAACGCCATCCCAACCCAAGATGTGAAATGTTGATAAATGCATTGGTACACCCACTAGCTGTGGCAACATACACTCAAGATGTTATTTCTAAAAGTGGCAAATTATTTTTCAGTCATACCTTTGGCTATATGTCAAGTCTTTGGTGTGATATTAAGATCATACTGCATAACAACACTCCAAGGATTATCCGCATCTTCCTGTCCAACCCAATACATGAGGTAAGCAACTCTTTGGATAATAGCATTTGTCACCACTACTTGTTAGCTACATTCTACAAAAGTAAAGGTGGTAAATTAAACTGAATACTCATCTAATAGATGAGTAGAAAAGCTAACTTGAAATAATGTTTTGGCTACAGTGACAGAATGAAAGATAAAACTGCATTTGTTGTGGCACTTACAAATATACAGAAATATATAGTATATCCCTTTGGAGGTAACAGTATTTTTTTTCTTTTTTTGGCATCACTCTAAAACTCAGTAGCATTTGTTCATTCAATCTTTGGATTTGGAGTTTCCCACACACATATATATGTTTATCATTCAAGATGACCCTCCCACGTTAAGGCCATTGTTTAAAGCTATTAAGGTTTGATGAACTGAAAACCTCAGTACATCCATTTTTGGTTATTTCTCATTTCTCATCTAGAAACGAGGAAACAAAAACGATAACCAAAGCATACTGAAACTGAAACCTTCCACTTTTGAGAAGAAACGCAATTCAAACTGAATTCTCAAACTGTGTTCAATAACACAAATAATGTTGGGAAGAAATTTAAAATATTTTTAAAGCTAACTTAAATAAAATGCACTAGCAAGCATCATATTTAGCTGTGACTCCCGGTCATAAGGACAAATACACAGCTTTCGGTTCAAAAGAGGTAGTACATCAAAAAAAAGAGAAAGCGCTATGAAAAGAAAAGATCCACAATATAACATTTAAGAACTGCACAATAAATCCCATTTGAGGTAAAATTGAGGTGGCTGGAACTTTTTTTTTAAAGACTTCCACACTTATATCTCCAGCATTAATTTGGGGTAGACTGTAAATGGAGACTGGTCTAAGCTAGCGTAGTGTTTGCCATAAACACTTTGATTACAAACCTGAGGTACAAACGATTAACTTGTGAGAAAATGAAATGTCTGTAACATGACAATCCCTTATTTCCATCCATAGAATTAATCATAACAAGACAAAAATTTCAACATTCAAATAATTTCAGCGAAGCACTAACTTTTTTGTCAGTAAGTGCTGTAACAGAACGAATGCTGGTATACATGAAGTAAGCTGAGGTAGATAATCTGTAAAGAGGTTATCCCAATCTTCATCACTCCTGCAAAAATCGTTTTGAAAAATAGGAAACTATAAACTTCATGTAAAAACTTCACATTAAGGATATTCTTCGTGGACATTCATCATTTGTTGAAAAGAGAACAAACAGTACAAGCAAGGACTAAAAGGGAAGACATTCATTAGCAAATGATTCCTGAAAGAGGTTTGGGTCCAAAGCCCTCTCTTGGAATCCTTAGAAATCTCTATCGCTCCACTTGAGCAGGTAAGGTAAAGGGACAAGTAGGAGAACAAAGGAAGGTTTTGGGGAATGTGCTCCTGAACGAGTGCTGTAAGCACACCCCAAGAAAGCTTTTGGCAAATATCATCACCCTGAAGTGAATTTAAGACACAGCTTTTTTTTTTTTTTTGGCACAATGAACTGACCACTCTTTGATGCTTGGTCTCGTTTAAACATGGTATCCTGAGAAAAAGAGGGGGTATTTAGGTCAGGCAGCCTTTACTTCATTCACCACCCATCACTCTATTGAGATGAATAGCTAGGCTGTAGGAGCCCTGCTGCTGCCTTCTAATGGGAGGGTAGTCTGGCCTGGGACACATCTCCAGCTCACATGGAAAGACTGAGGGCAGTGCTTGGCTGCTCCTGACTGCAAGTTGCCTTGACATGGAGGTGGATGTCATGACTCGTTGGCACCGGAAAATCTTTGGAGCACTTTTTGCCACTGGAAAGAGGTGGCTGAGGATGACTATTGGGGTCGCTCATCTCATCCTGGGAATAATTGCCAGAGTCGCTGGTTTCACGGCTGACTTCGCTGCTGTTGGAGGTCTCGGAAACGCAAAGAGGCCCACAGAGTATCGGCTTACTGGCCACAGCTGCTGCCGCAACACCACGCTCATCTTCATACCGCAGCTCTGTCCTGCCAGTCTTATAAAAGCTCGCTCTCCCCTACATCCAGGGAGGAGAGAAGATAGAGGGAAGGAGGGAAATGTAGAGATTTTCAGATGAACTTCTATTCAGAATATAATCTATTCAAATACAAACAGCTTGTTACAATCTATTTGAAAGCACTATTCCAATTTTCATAATTATTTTGTGGCAAAATCATGTCCAGCAGTATTCCTTAAACAGTTACCAGGCCTTTCTTTGAGGTATGTTTCTCCACACTGCCAAAAAACTGCCATTTCCTTTTCTTGTTTTTACCGCAACCAATGATTGGGCCAGCAGTGTTTATCATCAGCTCAGTCCCTCCCTAAAACAGACACGAGGGATTCAAAAATCGAAAATGTAGTTTCAGTCAGGCTCAAGTATGGTTACCTGCAGATGCTACCTTCAGTTGCTTTAACTAAAATCCAGTATGTTCACCATCTTACCTTTGTGTCAATAAACTGGGGTTCCATCATTGGCACCAGGACCTCCGCACGCTCCGCTTGATGTCCGTTGGGCAATGACGGAGCAGTACGTGTAACATCAGCAGCATTCTGTCCAATCATCTTTGAGCTTGAGGACGTCCTACTGAACATAACAGAGTCGGGTCAATAAGCTGAAAGCTGTGTAAAGAAATTGCCACTCTCTTTACATTGTCTCACAGAGAAAGCTTTACCATGGCCGTCACATTTTGAGACATACCTTCCTCTGGTCTTGTTGATGAGGATGAAGACACAGATGCAGATACAGGCAAGGGCAATACACACACCAACAATGATTCCTGTCATAGACTTCTCATCTATATTGTAGAGCCCATCTGAGAAAACTGAGAACAAAACAATCCGAGAAATGTTGTTATATCCCTTGATTTCATTTTCTTTGTTGTACCGCACTAAGACTCAAGGACACAGCATAACAAACATAAATGTAAACAACAAAACAACATATATGTAAAATAAGAAAAGTGGAGGGGTCTGGTTGGTCAGGTCTGTCTAGTGTGAGAGTTTTGTTTTGATGATAGAGGGGACAGTGCTTATCTCCTCAAGAAAAAAAAATACTCAGAGATACAATCCTGTTATTCGCTTTATGGGTCATAACCCAATAGTTAGACAAATGATTGTTTTTGCTCATGTTCAAACAAGAAGATTGAAAGAGGAGGATGATCTAAAACATTACTGTGTCTTCCTCCAAACATTGTCATATAAATTGTCCAGTGAGAGTCCGAGAGATGCTAGGCTGTGATCTACACATACCTGTGGTCTCAGATAGGCCGTCCGTGTGTCGCGGGTTTTTGCCCTGGTGAGTTCTGCTGCGCTGCACTGGTAATTCTACTATGCTGGAGAAAGGACCATCTCCTGCCTGGTTGGAAGCAGAGATCTTCACCAAATAGGTGTTCCCTGGAACCAGCCTTTCCAGCAAGGCCATGGTGTTGCCCCCTATTAAAAAGGAGATACAGAAAGCCAAATCAGTGGACATGAGGATTGTAGCATTTTCATAGTCATGGGATTGCATTGTCATTGTCATTGTCATAGGAGAATTACTCTTCTTCCGTCACAATGACAGCACCATTCATATTACACATGTACACAGACTATACAACAGTCCTACTTTTTTGACCAGGTCATCTCCTACCAGATGGACAGACAATCTGTAGGAGTTACACTGTGATGTAATGGGCCAGCTTTGGGCTAAGAGACCTATTTGTTTTTGACATGCTCTCTTTACCTTCTCTCTGCAGAACCTGCCACTCTCCAGCCAGCCAGGCTCTCTGAGAAGCATACAAGATGGTATAGTGGGTCACTGTGACTGTGCCGTCCGGCAGCTCTGGTTGCCTCCAGGAGACAAGTGCTGTGTCATCCTCAATCAGGGTCACTCTCACAGCCAGTGGTGGTGTAGAGGGAGCTGGAGAAGGAAAGAAGTGTACACACACATACACACAGACACACACACACACACACACACACACACACATGCAAACACATAAATTTAAGGCCCGTGTATGTCTAGAGATCAAAACTAGAAATGACAAGAGACAAAAACATACAGAGACAGTGTGCTTCATTGTATTGCTTTTACCTTCCAGAAGTGTTCTCTGATAAACAGGAGCGCTCCATGGGCTAGACATCTGATCCATGTGAAGACGAACTGCAAACTCATACCGCGTGTTGGACCTCAGCCCCTGAACCATCACCTTCTGGTTAGTACTGCAGAGAGGTGCATATGGCAGGAAAAATATTAGTTATATATGACATTAGCTGGGCAGAGCAGCAGCATTAGCCATGTATAAGCTAACAATCCACTCAGTGTGCTTGTCAAACCTACAGATTTTCTATTCTGCCATTTGTAGCCAGTGAAATGTAGGAAGAAGTTCAAGTGCAGTAAAGTTGTATTAATGATGTCTGAAAACAGTTTAAAGTAAAAGCTAAAGGTAAGGTTGCTCTATAATTAATGCCCCAAAATGGATGGTCCAAAGCATTTGATTCTCAGTGTGAAAATATATGAATAATATTCCACCATGCAGCAGTTTTAAGTCTGTGTGAACTGACGTGTGTAGAAAGCGGACGGCAGAGGCGTTGAACAGTTGAGCAGGGATGTAACGGATGGTGTAGTTGACAGGTTTTCCAGAGACGAAAGCTGGACGGCCCCAGGTCAGTCTGATCACAGATGAGCTGTTGGTCTGAGCATGGACGTGGTCAGGAGAAGGGAGAGTGGCCAGCCTGCGGTTCTGTGTGGCTGAAGAAAAAAACATTTATCATTTGTAAATTATACAACTAAAAAATCTCTGGTTTGAACAGACTGAAATGATAATATGTTCCCTGGCAGTCTATATCACAACTACTAAATCTCAGTGAAATGGCAATAACCTCTGGATTATGAATTTGAAATTGGCTCTAGAAGTAACATCGATGTTTAAGAACCTAAACCTATAGTGTTAATCCACTGAAGGAATTGAAAAATACTGATATGTAATTCCTTACTGATAATAAAATTAGCCCTTGCCCTGAATGAGTAGTTTGTCAGTGGGGTAAAATTTATCATGAGGAAAATATTGGAGAACAACAATAACACCCAGAGAGAAAGATAATAAAATGCTCATAAGCGTCCTTACAGGGGCAGGCAGGGGTGATGACAGTCTGGTGAGCCTGGTACCCATCTCCATGAGAGCTGACTGCCCAGAGCTTCATGTGGTACTTCTTTCTCGGCCCTGAAAAAGAACACATGGAGGAATCTCCCGGTAAGGCTCAGGATCCCATAAATGTGCTTGGATATATCTCCTTTAAAACACCTGGACAAATGAAACCGAATTTAAGATGTCACAGGCCCTCTGAGTCTCGCATTTAAAATGACACCACTTTGTCTGTAAGACAATGAGGAGCACAGATTTTTTTTTCATGCTCTTTAGAAATTCATAAAATGGACAATGATGGCAGGACAGTTGACTGTAGGAGTTCTGTTCTTTGGTTAATGCTGGTCATCTATATAAATGTCTCTCTACCAACGCAAATTCATCATCCTGACGATAATAGCCATCAGAGCCCTGGTCAACAGACTAATGAAAAGCTGGAAAAAAAGATGGAAAATTTCAACCTCTACATAAATTTCAGACAGAGAGTTAAAGTGAAAGCTGTGAGTGTAAAACTAAGTTTAGGATATCTAAATCATTTTTACACATGAAAGTTTAACTTAAACCTTCAAGTCTAGATACTCAGATTGAACCAGTTCTAAGTCAGTTCAAATCAGTCTGCACTGAACAGTCTGTGATTTTGTTTTTGGGTATCTTTGGTTACTTTCTCCACTGCATACATGATCTGTGCAGCAGTCAAGGACTTGCTCCTTAACCTCGTGGTGTGTAGTACCACATATGGCCACTAGAGAAGGCTGTGTGGTTGAAGCTGATGCAGTGAGTACTGAGTGAGGCAGACAGCTGAGGCTGTGATTATTTCAGGTCATTCTCAAAGGTTCACTTCAGCAGGAGGAGAGAAGCTCGTATTTCAGTTCAATTCAATCAGAAAAAATAACAATGAACAATAAGTGTCTGATAATAGATCAAAGTAATGACACAAGAGTTTCTTAAAATCTATACAGATACAACATCACCATGAAGTGCAGCAATCTCAGTGAGTTTGTTTTGGCTTATGGTTGTGAACTTAAAAGTAGGGTAACCCCTCATATTATAGCTTAGGTATAATTTCATATTTATCCAGCATTTATCTGGACTGCAGACAAGACACAACAGTACAAAATATAAACTTCCAGCCAAGGACCACAATACAACAAAAATTAGTAAGTTATCCCAGCTGGTTTCTAAGTTGTACATCACATCTCTTTGTATAACACTGGAAAGGTCTAGAGTGCTAGACCATTGTGAATGTGACCATGGTCTGTGAGTGCTGAGGGTGGTGGGTGGAGTCAGGCTGGGGGCCAGTCTAGAGGTGGACTAAAGACAATGGGTGGTAGCAGGGGGATGGGGGTTTAAGGGTTGAGGCTCAGAGGTCAAAGTCCCAGGCACTGTTCAGCTGCTGGGATGCCTGTCTCTTGGGAGTGAGGACTTGTGACCTCTTAGGTCTGAGGGTCAAGGCAAGATAAAACTTCACATTCATGCACATGCAAAAAGAGTTAGGAACCATGAACTGCTTCAGAAAACACATCCTGACATGCCTGAAGCACTTTTAAGTATAGCAGAAACACAATAAAAAAGACAAAAAACACAGCCCTAAAAAATAACTTCTCAAACTATAAGGGAGCTCAGCATGTTTTTTTTCCCCCAAACAAATAAACAACTATGATACCCTACAGAATAAATAACCTGGAAGCTTGGAGATACAGGTCAGAAGTAGAAAAATTGTGCATAGTTCCCCTGATGTGTGTGTGTGTGTGTGTGTATGTGAGCATAGTAGTTTTCCACCCTCTGTAGTATATTAAAATTGTAACATTAAAAAAAATAATAATGTACTATTTACATCTATTTGGGTTGGTACATACGCGTCACCTCGCTAACCTGATTTAATTGCCTGATTTTAGTCAGACACAAGATGACACTGACAACGTGGGCTCATGCCTGCTTTGTTACCCATCTGTTTGTCCACCTTGACCATCAGTCCAGCTCTGACCAATCCTGTGAGCTTTTGAGAGGGGCAGAGTGTCCAGTTGGACAAAGAGAGTGAGGGAGGGGGGGAGGGGCAGGGTCTCACGCACTTCAGCTTGACCTGGGACCCTCGGTACAATAGCGGGCCGCGGCGGCGCAAGGAGAGACGGATGGGAAAAAACTGAGGGGGAGACATCTGGGCTGTGACTTCTGACCTTCGTGGGGTTCTGAGACACAAGCACAATGCTGTGGTCGAGCTGAATTGGGTGATGGGGGGGACTCCAGCAGATGAAAGGGGGCTGAGACATATTGATAAGGGAGTGGACCAATTACTTTAAAGGTGAAAGATTAGTTAATATGCAAATCCTCTGATAGGCCGTTAAAGTTAAGGTCATTTGAGGTTCTGAATGAAAAAATAAAGCTGACTGGAGACAAAATGAAAAAATGCGTCACCCAAATGGGATACAGAAATACTGAACAGATGATTAGGCATTTTCTGTAATCTCAAACAAGGACATTATAAACAACAAAATAGCTCATAATCCTAGGGACCAATTTAAAAATCTAGTCAAAATAATGAAGTTACGCTTTTCAAACAATTCCTGAGTGGTCTGACCCAATGCTATCTTTCAAAAATATCACAGCACTTTAATTCATTCATTAACGCTGTGTAAAACAATTATTTTGACCAGTGGCTTTCTTGAGTATCTGAAAGATCTTAAAATCCTGAGATCACTCACCTAGACCAGTGATGGAGTACTGATGGTCCTGCCCACTGATCTGGATTGGAGAACCCTCAGGATGGTCATCTTCATAATAAGAGAGATGGTAGCCCTGGATGACTGCATCGCTTGGTGATGGATGCCAGCGTACAGTGACAGAGGTACAGTTAAGAGGCTCCAGCTGCAGAGCTGGGGCTGGTGGCACTACACACACACACACACACACACACACACACACACAAATCAGAGAAATCAGTATGAGGATTAGACTTTTCCATCAGTGGCGTTCAACAGTTCAGTGGCTGAGAAAAAAACAGCTGGTGTATGGACATATTACAGATAAATAAGGTATTAAATTGGGATTGGATGCATCTTACAGCAGAAGACATCAGAATAATTGCGTGTGACAATGTACCCAATATTTTTCTAATGTGCTATCATGCTTTGAGATTTAGACAATGCCGCTCAGTTGATTCCCCAGTGCTGGGGTTTCAAAACACATTATTTCTGTCTGGTTAGTCTGGAGCTTTCACTTAGACAATTAAATTCAGAGCACTCTATTGAGGAACAGCTGCTAATGGTGCTGCCAGACATGGGGACATGCTAAGTTGTATAATGTCAAATAATACACTTCTTTGCCAATAAATGGATGAGGAAAAAACAGGACATGGTGTTTCCTCTAAAGCAGAATCTGGAAGGAGAATCAATAGAAACTCATCTATAAAAGACAACTCTATAAGCAAAGGAGTCAATGGTAAACAAATAACACACATTTCAACCAAGCATCCAAAACCAGTAACACACTACCCATCATTGATTCAATCGGTTTCAATTAGTCACACATAGTGAGTTCATTAGAGACCTGTCCCTTGCTGAGCCTAACCCATGTGACAAATAGCTCAGACTTAGTTTAAACAAATTCCACTTCAACAGATAAATCAATCCATTTTTTAAAAGCATGACTGTTTGATTGCACGTGTGTAATGCTGACAAATGTTCTGTTGAGTATATCTGCTTTGCATCTTCTATAATTGCAGGGCATTACCATAAGATAAATGTCTGACATATTTTCTATTGTTGGTTGACTTCAACACAAGCGGCCCATCACATGTAAGACCCTTTAGCCCTATGCAATCAACTCCTGATTCTCTGTCCTGCTATTAACACAGCTCTCAGCCCTTTAGCTCTATTCTCTCACGCTGCCTATAGAGACAGATCCACTGTCTCCTCCTTTAAGGAGTCTGACCATCAGGGACACAACCAACGCTACATGCATTTGCAGGCTTTTTGCAGTTTTAAAGGTTTCAAACGTTTTATTTTTGACAGAGTGGAGATACGGCATGGGGCCTCTCTGTCTTCCTCTTAACATGCTAACCGAGCTCTATTCTTCCTCTCTCTTTCTCCTCACAGCCGCAGGGATCTCTTCTTCATGACCCGTGACTAAGGCCAGCCCTCCGCCTCACCCTGACAGCTCAGGTCAAGGGTCAGTGGGTAACAAACGTAATGCTTCAACAATGCTGGCCTATCCAAATGGCTGCCACAGTCTGAGATGGCTATTCCGTTTACACCACACTGGTCTCTAACAAATTTGTCCCCGAAATAACAGCTTTTCTAAACAAGAGATGACTTATTAGCCATAACATAAAGCGTTAGTCAAAACACTGAGGGTGTGAAGATTTTAACTACTATAACAGTAACTTTATGGCCACAGAAGCATATCACAAATCAAAACACAAAGTAAACCAAGTCATTCATCCGATGGACTGATATGGCTAATTAAAATCTGCTGTTGTCTGTTTCATACTGGTGTAGCCCTGACTCAAGTCTTTAGCAGAGGCACCTCCACATACATGAAATCCTGTGCTACTTCTAATACACCCCAGTGATAGACTTGAGCTATGAAACTTCCACACTTTCATAGAAATAACAGTGTAGTCTCTAATTGTGGTGAGCAAAACACATAGCTGTCTTATTTGTCACACATGAAATCAAATAGAAGGGAGAAAATCACAAACATCCAAAAACACTTCAATCAGTAGTGAACCAATTCCTAACAATCTGCACTGAGTAAATTATAGTCCCTCTTTGCTAGGGGTAGTCCAGAAAACCGACATCTGAGAAAAGACTAGAGCTTAATTTCACAGAGTTAACTGCTCTCTTCTCTCACCGATGGCAGAGGAAGTCTTGGGTGTTCGGTGAGAGCTCCAGGCAGATGGCTGGCTCCAACCAACACGGGTAGAGGCAGCAAGACGCATAAGGTAGATGGTGTCGGGCTGTAGGTCCTGCAAGAGGTGACTGGTGGTGTTCATGCCAGGCAGTTCCACTGAGGTGACGTGTTCGTTGGAGGCCGTACGGTAGGAGAGGCGGTAGGCAGAGACACGCCCGCGGCTCAGCTTAGAGGGAAGAGGCTGCCACGAGACCAGGATGTCCGTGGGGCTGCGGCTAATTAGGCTGAGCTCAGGGGTTCGGAGTGGTACTAAAGCCAAACACAAAATGAAAAGCAAAATGACAAACAAACGCTTGGACATTAAGTCTTTCTTATTTCATCAAATTGAACATATCAGCAGAAAAGTAGTGCTAGTCTCACTGACTTTGACTATAGCTACTACATGAGGGAAAGACTTAAGGAATATTCAAATAACTGGACATCCCAAATGGGGAAAAATGGAGGAGAAAACAGACTTCACGTCTGTGACTCAAAGGGAAAAAAAGTGATACTGCCATACTTTAGAAGGATGAGAACACTGGAGATGACTGGATTGATAGCTGTACTCACCGTCCTCCAGCGTGCTCTGGCTGACTTGTTCAGACATGCGGCTGGCTCCCATAGGCATATAGGCCACAATGTAAAAGGTGTAGTTCCGCGCAGGCTCCAAATCATCCACAATATGGCTTGTTGTGTCGTTCCCAATTACAGCCTGATACTCTTCATTGTTCAAACCTGGGTTCACAACGATTTTCATTTCATTAAAAGAAACTGGCAGGTTTTTAAGGTTATTTTTATGCAGCTACTAAAACATGAAAATTATATTATCATGAACATGAACATATCCAAGCATACAACATAACGAATAATGCTGCTTCACAGTTCTACCTTAAGATGCTCATGTCTTTGATGGCTGTCATGGAAATGAGTTCAGTGTGACATTGCATATGGAGAGGCTGCTAAAAAGGCAGCTTACTGAAGTGTACAACTGCACTGTATTGGACAAAGACAGCCTATACCGAAAGATGATCTGTTTGTTTAGGACTGATTCCACTTAGGCCACTTATTCTGCTACCCAAATCCTAACAAACAATGCTCCGAATGCAAAACAGAGACACATTCCACTTGAAATTCCCTTCATTCCTGCCTCCTGGGCTTCCTGAGAGACAACACAGATAAGTAGGCTGTTACTTTATGGATAATACGTTCTGACAAAGTCTTGTCTTCGGGGCACACCATTTTGGAGTGAAGGTTAAGTTTAGGGATGGAGAAGGCATAGGTTAATGTTAGACTACTCAGAGTTGACACATAAGTTTCCCAGTTTAGTTCAGTCTGGCCTCAGGACAATTTCATTCCATAGAGCTCTGAAGTGGTATGAAGATTAGCCAGAGGAAATTAGACCACATTTTAAAAAGAGAAGTTACATATCTTCTAAAGATTGGACACAGTCAAAACACAATGGTGCTGTTGATCATCATCACCAGTCACAAAGAGTGAAGACTAAATGATGATAGAAAGTGAAGCATATTTGGCCACATTCAGAACTGGTTTGATGTAAGTGAAGGACTGACTACCTGATTACACTGAAGTGACATCTCAGGGAGTATTTATAATTAAGGACAACACCCCACAATGAGGGCAACAGCAGTGCCATTTTATGTAACAGTTTGATTCTACACCTTGAAATATATACTATCCCTGCAGGGTATTCTGTGCCTTTAAGATGAGCTTGTGTCACCATGAGTGGACAATAGCAGGTCTGCCCTGTTCTTCTCCCCTGACCCCTCTATGGCAACAACAGATGGCCAATATCCCAGAAAGTCTCACATCCGAGGGGGGATTTTCTTAATGCTGTCCTTTACAATGTGCCACTTTATCTCTCTTTTTATACTTACAGCTGTATAATTCACATCAATCAAACTATGTAACAGATCTCTCCAAATGTGTATCATGACTACATTGAAAACTGCAGCATATCTCCAGAGAAGGTATGCAATACATCATGACAATACACATCCATACTGCATAGTAATAACCCACTGGTAGTAACAAATATATCTAGCAAATATGTGGAAAAAATATATTAGTATAATGGGAATATAATAAGACAATATGATCATAGTGTACCAATGTTATAATCACAATGAATTACAGTTGCTGTGTGTACATACATGCATTACACACATAAGATATAAAATACCGCTCAGTACTGGATCTGACACTATAATAAACACAATTCCAGTTAGACATTTTTCTCTCCCTTATTTTATGTCTCACCCTCTGCCTTCATGTAGTGGATTGAGTAGGCGATGACTTTGTCAGCGTTGTACTGCGGCCTCTCCCAGGCCAGCAAGATGGCGGAGCTGGAGATGGTCTCAGCACGGACGTTCCGGGGTGCGCTGGGACGGTCTTCAGACATGACCACGATCAGTCGCGCCAATGACAACACAGAACCCTGAGAATTCTCCGCCTGGCACTGGTACATGGCATCATCCTCAGGCATGATCTGGGTGATCACCAGTTTGCTGGTGGATGAGAAGGAAAAAAATGAGGTGATAAACCATTTACAGCTCAGCTTTTAACAGCTGTGATATGTGCTAAGAACCTATTTGGTAATCAATTCAATCTTTCTTGTCCAATCACAAGTTATCTAGAAAGTGACGTTGGGGGATTGGGCTTCAGACAAACTACATTTACACTGATGTTAGGAAGAGATAGAGAAAGTAATAGATGTTATTTAATAGTACTGTCTATGAGAAAGATTCAGTTTCAACATGGAGATCCAGCCATTTTGTTTGATGAACCAAAAGACTGGGTGATGCAGGTGTGGCTATGCACATGCTCCAGACTTAGGCCTAAATGTGGCTAACATTCCAAGTGATTTACATCAGCACTTCTGAAGATATGTCAAAGTCAATATTTTAAGCTATAACGTCAAATGAAAAACAGAATTGTGAAACGAGATGAGTGAAACAAATCAATGAAATTCAATTTGGCAATACCAAACATGTAAAATACTTCAAATGAAAAACAATTTCAAGTAACACTGACCAAAACTTTATGTTTACCAGTCAGAGAACACCTGGAAATCTTGAGCTTTAAATAAATAAAACTCGAGGAATATACCTGTTGTACATCTTGATGCGGCCATTGGAGCACATCTCCTCTCCGTTCTTCAGCCAGGTAATGCGTGGAGTGGGAAGTCCCTCTGCCTGGCAGCTAAAACGGGCAGTTCCAGCTCTGGGGCGGGTCTGGCTCTCTGGCTTCTCCACTATGGAAGGAGGCACTGCAAGAGACATATTCCAGGTGTAAATGAACAGGTATGGTTCCTGCCACGAAACACTAGTGCCCTTATTTTGTCCTTTTTAACTTTATGCAGGTAAGTAAGGCGATACTTGCCTAATACAGTGAGGTTGGCAGCAGCAATGGTGAAGTTGCGTGTGCGTGGGGTGGTGGCTCTGCAGAGATACACTCCACTGTGCTCTGGCTTCACATCAGAGATCACTAGGTTCCCGCTGCCCAACACGCGGGCATTAAACACATCGATGGGCTTTGAGTCTGCTCGACTCCACGATACCAGTGGGCGGGGGTTGCCCGTAGCAATACATTCGAGGACAACACTCTGGTGCAAGGACGCAGTGATGTTCTGAGGGCCAGCTACAATCTGGGGCCTCTGGAGAGGCCTGGGAGCCAGTGCTATAAAGAGGAAGAGTCAGTATAAATGTCAGTGAACCTGTAACTGAGTGCTACATACAAAATTTAGATAGTTCCATCTTGTAATACTCAGACACATACACAAACACACATACACAAACACACACCTGGCATGACGGACAGCATGGCCTCCTTGCTTTTGAGACGATTTGCAATGTTGGTTGCCACACAGCGGTAGTTTCCTGCATCTTCCGGTTTTACCTCGCGGATCTGAAGCACTCCATTTGGCAACACTGTGATTCTGGAAACAAGGAACCAAATAACTGGTGCTATGTGGTGGAGAGTTTGTCTGTGACAGGTCCATGGCACTGTTACAACAATGCTCAGAACGCCATATCTCAGACAAAACAAAGGATGATGAAATACGCATAAACATAGCTAGACGGAATCTTCCTAATTGTGTGCTACCATGAATTACTGAGACCTTCAGAACCATAGGCAAAAATTTCTGCGCAAACAAAATGAACTAGTTCCAGTTTTTCATCAATCACAAGCTTCATTACTGCATGCCCTCAGTGTTTCGGTTCTTATCTACAGTCACAGGTTTTAATATATTCAAACCTATTCTTCATATTCATGAACAGTTTGTGACCACCTTTTGTCTTTTTGTTTAGCTTAAATGACCAGCGGTGGTACCTTTCAGTCTCCAGAGGTAGTGCACTTTGGTTGAGCTCCCATGTGATGATGGCAGCAGGGACAGCAGTGACACTGCAGCTGAACCTGGCCACTGAGCCCTCACTGACCACCACAGGAGATGGCTGCGTCACAAAGGATGAGATACCTGACAAAAAAGGATAAAAAAAAGGATATCTGGGTTTAGGTTAGGCTATACATATGACATCTATGATGTTACCTTGAATAATGCCAGTGGTAGCCATTTATCTATACTATAACAGTATGAGTTAGTGATATGTGTGGAAATTATGACTGTTGCTGAATAGAATGATACTCACAGTCCACACCCCATTCGAGCTGACTTTCTCATTGTTTGAATTGTTTGTGACAAATCAGCATCTCTTGAACAATATTAGCTATTAAGCTTTTGATTTTGATACAACAAAACATGAACATCTAACCACAGAATCACTGGACCGGTATCACACAGTTACAAACCTCGCTAACATTACAGTCTTCACAGCAGGGAAATACTTTCTAATGTCATAAATAGTATCTCAGCTCTCACTTATTCTTCAGACTGTAATAACAGCACTTACGGCCTCAAAATAGAAAATCCATTATTTTCATAACTTTCATTATAAATAAAATAAGGTAACTAAATCCATTGTGCATTGAACTTTCAGTATTGCTGTGAGCACTGATGGACCGGCCCTTTGCCATGATCTTGTCTATGGATAGCCTTAGTTTACCTAAGGCCAAGGAGCATGGTAGCCAATACCGGACAGCTGGTTGAATCAATGGATCAATGAAGGAATGACAGTGAATGATGACCAGACATAGATCAACCGTGATCAATAATCTCCCTATTTGCTGGTCTTCTCGAAGGAGTGTCTGTGAATAGCTTTGTTAAGTATGAAAAATAATGAAAGAGAGCAAATCCACAAACCAAGGCCTCAGTGTCACGGCATTCTGCTAACCTTTTCATTAAATTATGGTAAACAACCTTTAATTTAGATGTAGGTAGTATTTTGTCTTCTCTGTGCTCTTTAAGGATAAACATCAATGATAAACCGTGGGCACTCTGGGCCATGAACACTGTAGTATGTTGTGGCTATACCTATGACTCAGTGTGTCAGTTTTAGGCAAACAAACAACAAAGTGAAAGCCTGTGACACCATGTATACATGAATTAAATTTAACAGACAACTAAAACAGTAACTGTTACATTACATTACTGTAATGTTGCTTTTGTAACACAACCACTGGTGACTAAATACAAGTCCATACTTAAAATTTAATCTTGATCAGTACTTTTCAGACCCACCGTAGAGTGAAACATGCTATGCCTCCCCGAAAACCTATTAATGACAGGTTCCTATCATTTCCAGATAAATAAATTTTTGCAAAAAATACCAAATTCAATTGCTTCTCATAACAACGTACTTTGTTTACAGCTGCCATTGAATTAAGCCACTAATTTCACCCAAAAGCCACGGAGGTTATCTGCTGGCCCTACATCCTCTGTTACCCTCACCCACACAGAGTCCGGTCAGGGGGCTGTTAAAGGAAATCAATGACAGTTCATCTCCTAGTGAACAATCCCTCATGTAAATCATGGTCTAGGGAGACTGCAAATTTAAAATCCTTTTATTTACGTGTGAGGCTTAATTATATCCAAATGACATACAAATAACCACAGGTTCTTTTTTTCCACATCAGATAGACAAGCCATTTTCTTGCCTTTGTCAATATTCACTTTGGAACTGGACTGGAAAGAGCAACAAGCCCTTTGATTTAAAAAGAAAAAACTCTTCAGAGTAATGCTTAACCTAAGCAAGTGAAAACAAAGACTAGAACTGGGCGTGATTTTTATCCCAGACTAGGATTAGTTGATCTGATTATCCAGCTGTGCGACTGGCAGAGTGAAAAATACAGCTGTTTCATTTAAACACTTCAAAGAGTAAAGTGTAAGCTGGGCTGGACACATTATTAATGCAACTGATTGCTATCTTCTCTTCAGCTATCAGGACCAAAGTCCAGTGGTCTTGGTCAAATCCAAGCCAACAGCTGGAACTCACTGAAACTTTAATACAATTCCCTGCCTTTATGGACATCAAAGTGTCCGACCCAAGCAAAAAAACTGGAAAATAAGAATAAAACTTACAATCATACTTCTATATATATATAAGTTTTCTCCAAAGTCTGTCTAAAATAAAATTTTGTAAGAGTAATAAAGCTGCAGGCATGTTGGTGAAAACCTACGTATACTGTAGTAAAAAAAAAAAAAAACACAAACCATACAAGTATGATAACCATCATCCCAATTATAATGAGGAGACATCCCCCATCTTAAATCTGGCCTTTTAAGCTCTTCCTTCATGACCAGCAGGCCAGTCCACTAGGGTCAGAAAGGTCGTAAAGAACAGATCAATGCCTAGGTCAAACAGCACAAAGGTTTCCTTCCAAGGGCCAGGGGTCACCTTAGTCCGCCTGTCCACCTAATTTCAACAGAGACTGGGGAAAGCCTGATCGAAGCCAGTTAGGATATCACCAAAAGCTGTGTTTATACAGTATAATATTCTACACAATGTAGAACGCTGCTATGATATTTGTATTTTAAAGAGGATAAGTCATATAAGGTAATTCAGACTAAAGCCTCAAGAGCAGGGAAAACTGGGCAGAGCCCTGCACTGGCCACAAGTCAAGACATAAACCATGGAGACCAGACAAGCTCTGCTAGGTACATTACAAAGAACCCTGTAATCTTATTAAAGGCAAAGTCTGTCAGAATTCCTGGTGTTTGTTAAAGAAGTCATACATACTTATGTATACATACTTATGTATATTAAGATGATGACATTAAGAAATGTGTGAAATGGCTTTTGTTCCTTCTTAAACTCCTTGCCATACAGCAAGAAAAATCTCAAGATTCCACTGTTTTGTTGTCATGTTTGAGTAATAATTTCAGTTAAGAGGACTGCTTTTCAAAATTGTCTAACTATCATGTCATGCTCTTCCAATCCTTGCATCCATTATTTTGAAAATCAATAGGCCCTGATCTACCAGCCTGAAATCAAGATTTTAGCTCAGAGAAATTTTCTGTCCACAAAATCATACATTCTCCATTCCACTACAAGCACATAAGATTTTAAGATCTTTCCACAAACCCAAAGGTTTTTACAAACAATGTAAAGCCTCGACAGCCCTGGAGAAAATGGAAATGAGCGAGAAGATTTTGTGCATCCATCACTGGACAGCAGGCGAACAAGGCCAATGGCAGCCCAGTGGTCAACGGTCTGGTGTGACAAAGCCGGTCCCATGATCCCTCTGACCTCTTAGCCTCTCCCATGGGCTCCTAGACAGATGGGGAGCCAAACCGGCCTACAGGCAGACCCCTGCACCCAAAATCCAACCCCCCATGAGGTTACCCTGGAAACCAAAATTTTAACCCTAGAATGTTGATATTTGATTAGGCTATATCTCTCTGCAGTTCCTCTCTTTTTCTTTGCTTCACAGTTCAACAGACACCATCAGATGAAAGCAGCTAAAACACAAAAAGCTTTATAATAAGTTGGCAATGAACTGTGACATTTGGAACATGTGTTTATTTACCTTCAATGATGGATTTTCTGTAAATTAGCATTAATTCAATTAAAAATGCAAAAAACAAACATGCAACCCATCCCAAAACGTTAAAACACACAAAAAATATTCTGTCCACTTTAGGAGTGAAAACAATGCTTCTTAGTAAACTTGAACTTTATAAGTAAAGCACTGAGGCTATAAATGTTAAGTCACAGTTAATATCGTAACCACAGTGCGTCACTCTGGCTAAATCCATAATCTGGATAGTTACACAGACAGTGTAACTTATAAAATAACATACCAAAATATAAAAATAGAGGCCAACTCAAACTCTTTGTCATGGCCAATACTGGCCTGGCTGAATAGGCACAGCTGGGCTGTCCATAGCTCCAAGGCCAAACAAATGCTCCGCAGTCTCTGTTCTTCAGAGGGGCCAGTCAGGGCCACAGTGGACAAAGGAGGCCAGAGAGAATGGCCTTTTGGGGGATTCCACTGTGCAGCCAACCAGAAAACAATAGCACTGAGCAGAGAAGCGTTCACAATGACACTGCAAATCCACCCACGTAAATGTAAGGGACGGCACAGATGAAAGGGTGATTTAGAATGTGTATCTGTGGGAGAGTGTGGCCTTAAATGTTTGTGCTAAAGAATATGAAGATTTCCTCTCTCTTCCTCTCTCTGTCCTTTCCTTTCATACATATACTCTTCTTCAGGTAGCTGAATTTTTATTATCTTCTGGATAGACTCTCTGTCAAGGTTTAACTGTCCTTTAAAAACAAGCTTGTAAACTCCATACATTTGTATGGTGTCTAGAGCTGATGAAAATCACTCCACTGCCATCTAGGTAGAAAGTTTGTTTGTAACAAACTAAAACAAAATTTGCTTTTAAAGTTTATAAAAAAAAAACAAGTCACATTTCACCTTTCCCCAAAAACAACTGAAAATTGTCTTGAATTCAAGTAATCAAGGATATCCATTTTTATTCAGGAGGGACGAATAATGTACGGAAAGGTCGTCCGCACATGCCTAGTGATAATGATTGTGTATTACTTCTATGAAAACCTTTACAGTTTGGTAACATACTTACTTGCCCTGATCAGATCTTACTCCATACTTACTTGAGATTGTTAGTCGTGATCTTTGGCTTAGGATGGCTCCATACTTGTTCTTGACGAGACACTGGTAAAAGCCATCATCTGATTGGGCTTCACTCACACTCCACACATTCGATATGTACAGCGAGCCATTAGAAAGGAACTGGATGTGCTCATTTTCTGAAAGTTTAGCTCCATTTCTCAGCCAGCTGATACTAATAGGTGGCTCTCCTTGAGCCAGGCAGTCCAGCAAAACATTGTCATTTGGTAAGACAGTTACATGACTGGGCTCAGAGATGAATGACAGCTCACTAAAACATAAAACACCTGTACAGTAGAGACAAAAAGAGGAGACTCAGCATTAGTTAAGATGGTCACCAGTATGGACTTCAGTACACTCAACAAAGGATAAGTCTCTTGATGCCTAGTTTCGTACACCATTAGCAAGTCATCAGCAACTTAGAGACTCCAGAGTCAAATCTACATTCAGTCAAAGCTGGACATCAGGAAAAGTTAAAATGTATAAATTAATGGTCTGAAATAATTTGGGGTTGGTGTAACAGTTGGTGTAAGTTAAGTAATACACAGAAACAAGCCACAGTGGCTACATCCATGCTGCCATGGTAAAGAGAAAAAAAATAAATCCTTTAAAAGAGGACAGAAACACTCTTAAAGGTTCCTTGGGCTCGAGACAAAATAATACAGATGTCTGCATATCAGAATTCTTATTGTTCCTTAGTACCTTGTTTTAAACGGTTCAACCTTTAGAAATGATCTTACATTTTTCTATTTTTGATGTGATAACATTTGTACATGTACACATGTATGGTATTAAAATGTGTAAGACTGTCCTATTTCTCAGGGTGCATAAATAAAGCGCTAATATAAATTCTACAGTGACAAATTCGACATCCGCTAGTAATCTTCCAAAACATATCCCTCATCTGATCAAAGCGAGAGCATTTTCAAACGAGGAAACGTGGTTAATCTCAATATTACTGGCCTTGCGCACCACTACTAGACACCACTGTCAGATCTAAAACAGTCGATTTAATAACTTTCAAGTGTCTTTACAATAATTCAGACAATCTCAACTAAGACGCATGTTACTGTTGAACGCACAGAGCAACCAACGTATCACGACGTGAAATAAAGTACGAAAACAAAACTTATACTGACAACATCGCATCCAAGACTATGGTACGTTAACGGGTCCTTACGTGATAAGCGCGGTACCGGACAGCGCTCAAGAACGGACGACTCAAACGTGGGTGCCGCTGACATTTAAACTCTAACATTACAATTTACTTTGAATAAAAAGCACTAATTCGCTGACACTAGTGTTTATCTAAATCTATATCACATTCTATAAATGTTCAAATTAGATACTGCTTTCTTGATTGAGTATCACATCCGGTCACCAACTGGAGACATCCTGTGGTCACCTCTAAGAGACGAACGTGACACCATGTAAAACGACTGTAAACGGTGAAATAAAAGATAATCTTACCTGAAAATGACTGAAACCAAATAAAAATCAGCCAAAGCTGAATAACTCTCCTTTTAAAAAACGCCATTTAAGCAAGTTAAACGAGCATTCTCAATCATGGGAAAGCCGCCTCCAGCGAGCGGCGTACCAGCCCTGAGGTCAGCTCACAACTGAACCTTCAAGTGCAGCTTCGCTCGAGCGTGGTTGTTTACCCCCTCCCCCATCAGACCGTCATTAGTTAGTGAAATGTTACCTCACAAGGCCTTTCGGAAGTGTAAAAATGTCTATGTATCTTACTTTAATGAGGGTGTACAGAGCAGTACACTTAATCCAATAGTGCAGTGGCATGAGGTGGAACAGTACACTATTAAGTGGGTGTGATTCTAATTCAAATCATAATTCCAATTATCTTTGAAAATAATCATAAAAACTGCAGTGCACAACAGACCAAACCATGCCATGCCATTTTATCACATATTCAATATAATTATACACAACAGTCCAACCATACATAAACCCAGTTTCCTATAAAAACATACATATGAGCTTATATACTACTGAGGTTTATGTTGTGTTACACCGTGTGCATTACAGTGCATTCTGAATTGATGTGTTGCTGTATCTTGGGACTTTAACACCATTACCAATAGCAAACATGACAAGAGAAGTAGTGTATCAAAAGATTTTACTGTATGGCAAGAGGCTGATCTAATACATCGTATCTAGTTTTGGCCTTTACGGGTAACATAAAATAACATACGACAAAGTACACATATTGCCTTGAACAGTATTTAACTAACGCACATTCAGGCTATTTATCACTTGTTTGTTTTAATACTTAGTAGTTTATCACGCAACCCTTTGGCTCAGCTGTCCAAAAACACTGGATGCTTAGTAATTATGAAGAGATATTGATGGCCACACGTCAGCTGCCCAATAAATGCTGATATCGATCCAGGGCTTGTGTCGAGTGAGAGTGACCCTCCCCTGCTTGGACCCCCATTCACAGACTGGACAATAGGTGTCCAGCTGTTAGAATCAGCTGAGCTACATCAGCATAAAATCCCCCTCTTTTAGACCTCCACCCTCCTCCACAACACAGCCACAGTGGACCGCACTGTCAAGAGCACACAGCCTACAGTCAGGCTTTCTACATTTGTTATTTGCTACTCACTGTTCGTAACACATCTGAATATTTGAACAGCACGAACATTGTAAGTACTGCTATTCACCAATAACACAGAAGGTCACAACACATGACCCCATGCCTTACAAAGCTGTTTAGACAGAGGCGTCAGTCAAACAAAAACAAACAAGAACATGTATGTCCTCCTCTTAAGTACTGTAAGTGTTCCTTTTGAGACAGAAAATTGAACTCTGAGGGACTCAAAATGAGATCAAATTTCTTTTGCAGTTGCTGAGCTATTGGAATAATATTTGCCATTTGATCTTGTTTCTTGAATGGTTGCTCCTTCTTAAGGAACTGTATTTGTGAATTTAGAACACAGAACACACAAGCAAAATCCACATATTAGGCAAGATCAAGGTTTAAAGGTTATTAAAATGAGTCTCTGTGTAATCTGTGACAGAATCCTTTAACAAAATTTAGCGTCCACTGAAATTACATATTGATTATGCCACTACCTTCAGCTGTTGTCCTAAACCCAGAGGGCTATCCATGAAACAGCCAAGGCAATAAGTCGTTATATGCAACATGTCTGAGTAAATCTTCTAAACAGAACTTGAACTAGATCACCATAAAATCTGAATATCATTCAGTATAAGCTAGTTACATTCAGTTACATTGTATAATAGAAGCATTATGTGCATTAATTAATGTACCACAAAATGTGGGGTGAGACATCATCACAGTATATTCAGTGAGCTACTGCTTGAATGTCAGGACTAGCCGGTGTATTAAGATGATGAAATCACTATGGAAACATAGCATACACAAGACCAGTAATTATCAGTGCAATGCCATTGAAAGGTGAGGAAAGGTACGTAGATGCTCAGAGGTGATGTGTCACTGCAGTACCACACTATGAAATTTGGCTTTTGCACCAGTTTGTAAAATTCAGCACACTTCCAAGTACATTTAAATTTTTCTTCTTTTGAAATAATTGTCATTTTTTTATGCTTATATAGACAAAGTGGTCAAATATCGATTCTTATATGCAGTTTTGTACAAAACCAATGCTTTGTTGAGGTTTCATGACAGATTATGGTTTGCAATGTTCATTTTATAAACTGAAAACAAAAATTATGGTTTTGTTGTCTTAAGAAGCATTTGCTGCTCATATTACATCCAAGCGTTGATGAAGCAATACAGAAAAGCACATCCACACCGATTTTCTATTTAACCAGCAGGATCTTGTGCCAATAAAGGGGTCACATACGAGCAGAAGGTGGACAGAGAGACTGGGATCAATAGGGACCGAAAGTCATTAACATGTTATGAATATCATTAAGGCCATGGGAAAGAAGTCTCAGCATCCAGCAACTTCTCTGTCATTGGTCAGAGCCAAGGTCAAAAGGGCCCTCCCTCCCTGCTGACCCCTGGGGTGTCTGAAGAGCCGAGATGCCCTTTCACCTTTTCTTAGGGGAAAAAAAAAGCATTCTCTCAACATTCACTATTAAGAGCAAATTTTAGAAAAAGCTCCATATATATATACACACACACCATAAAAAGAGACCACATATATATACACACACACACACGCATGTATGTGTATACATATAGTGGTGGTCAGAAGTTTACATACACATCATGGACATGAATGTCATGGCAATATTGGGCTTTCAATGATTCCTTGGAACTGTTCTTTTTCTGGGGCAGAATGATTGTACAGCACATCTTTAATAGAAAAAAAAACACACACACACACACACAAAAAAAGAATATGGTGCAAAAGTTTAATTTATTTTGGGTTTTCTGAAATCAACACATGGTCAAAAATATACATACAGCACACCTACTATTTTGTTAAGTGTCCCTTAGCAAGTTTCACCTTGACCAGACGCTTTTGGTAGCCATCAACAAGCTTCTGCCATAGCTCTGGCTGGATATTTGACCACTCTTCTTGACAGAATTGTTGGAGTTCAACTAAATTTGTTGATTTCCTGGCACAGACCCGACTTTTAAGCACAGTCCACATATTCTCAATGGGGTTGAGGTCAGGACTTTGGGAAGGCCATTCCAAAAGCTTAATGTTAGCCTGCTTTATCCATTCCACAACCAGCTTTGATGTGTGTTTGGGGTCATTGTCCTGTTGGAACACCCAATTGTGTCCAAGTTTCAACTGTCTAGCTGATGGCTTGAGGTTATGCTGAAGAATGCTGAGGTAATATTCCTTCTTTCTTCATTATTCCATCCACTTTGTGCAATGTGCCAGTTCCACTGGCAGCAAAACAGCCCCAGAGAATGATGCTACCACCATGCTTAACAGTTCGTACAGTGTTCTTAGGGTTGAATGCCTCACCTTTACTCCTCCAAACATACCTCTGGTCATTATGGCCAAACAACTAAATCTTTGTCTTACCTGACCATAAAACTTTGTCCATGTGGTCAGCTACAAACTTTAGTCGAGCTCGAAGGTGTCGATTTTGGAGCAGGGGCTTCTTCTTGGACAGCAACTTCTCAGCCCATGGTGACGTAGAATTCGTTTGACTGTAGACAGTGACACTGATGTTCCAGCAGCTTCCAGTTCATGGCAGGCCTGTGCCTTGGTGGTTCTTGGGTTGCTCCTGACTATCCGAATCAATTTTTATCTCAGCTGAGGGTGTCAGTTTGGGTCTTCTTCCAGACCTTAGTAAAGTGGCTACACCTCCCAACAACTTGTACTTGCGTACAATTGTTTGAACTGATGATCTTGGAAGTTGCAGTTGTTTAGAAATGGCTCCAAGAGACATTCCTGACTTGTGTAAATCTACAATCCTCTGTCTCATATCTGCACTCTCCCATTTTACTATGTTGGTCAATCCAGTGAGTGCTGTCAAACAAAACCTTTTTATGTTGGTACAGAGAAGCTACCAGCTGTAGTCAATCATGATCACTAACGAGAAGTTAATAATAATAATAATAATAATAATAATAATAATAATATTTATTTAGAGCCCAATATCACTATTTATAGTCTCAAAGGGCTTTACATGTCTATAACAAAGTCAAATCAAAGTGATATCATGCATAAGTTTGAGAAAATAGTTAAGTCTTTAGTTTTGTTTTAAAGGTATGGAGAGAGTTTGCTTCTCTAACTTCTTTAGGTAAACCATTCCAAAGGAAGGGAGAGTGGTAGGAAAAGGCTCGGTTGCCAGCGGACTTCTTTTTAACTCTTGGAATGACTAATAACCCAGAATCTTGAGAGCGCAGGGTGCGAGGTGGGTTATAGGGTGTAATTAAGCCACACAGGTAGGAAGGCGCAAGCCCATGTAAAATTTTATATGTTAATAAGAGGACCTTAAAATCTGCCCTTGCATGAATTTGGAGCCAATGAAGGGAAGCCAGGACAGGGCTAATGTGATCAAACTTCTTCGTTCAGGTCAGAATTCTAGCAGCAGCATTCTGGACCAGCTGAAGACTATTGGTACTAGAGGCAGGCAGGCCAGAGTAAAGAACATTGCAGAGTAAAGGCGTTGGCAAGTTAATAGACATTTTGGAACTTTCAGCACCATTATATTAATCATCTAACTGAGAGTATGTCTATTTTTGACCCTGTATGTATCATTTTGACCCTGTGTTGATTTCAGAAAACCCAAAATAAATGAAAACTTGTACACCATATTCTTGTTTTTTTTCTATTAAAGATGTGTTGTACAATCATTCTGCCCCAGAAAAAGAACAGTTCAAAGGAATCATTGAAAGCCCAATATTACTATGACATTCATGTCCATGATGAGTGTATCTAAACTTCTGACCACAACTGTATATATATATATATATATATATATATATATATATATATATATATAAAATCAGCAGAATATAATAATTCATATGGTAAACATAGTATTATCTTCACTATCTTTGAGAAAATACAATAACCAGCAGCTCATGTCTTTGCCACCAGAGGGGGCTGAGAAAGCAGAGCATGGAGGTAAGGACTTCATACGCAAATAACTAAGACAAGGAAAGATCAAGAAAGACTTGTTCTTTAAAAAATGTTTATTGGCTTTTAAAACCACTTAAAAAAATCTCACCTGTGAGTACTTTCAATTGAAAAAAAAAGAAGAAACATCGCTGAAACGCTTTTGCAATATCAACAAGCTACTGTACATTGAGCAGTACACCAGACAACAGCACAGAGGTTCAGATCTACTGTTTCAAATGGACAGGAGGGGGAAAAAAAACAAGATTTCTACTGGACCAGTCAGAAATACAGCATTAGACATACTGTGTGATGAATCTCCTGTATATCAAAAAGAAGAAGGATGCTATTTTCCTTCTAAAATAAAAAAAAAATAAAATCAGTGCCTTAATAAAATGCAAACATAAAAATATATACAGTTTTCTTCACAAAGGCAATTTCTTTAGAAAAGAAAGAAAAACATAATATGCCATGTAAAAACAAACAGAACACATTCATGAACTAAACATACGGAACAATATTAACTTAGTAAACATCATACAATGCAAATAGCTTTTACTCCGAATAAACTATATATATATTCTTTTTTTCCTGGTCAATGGACCCAGTCATCAATTTGGCCGAAGAAGTGGTCACAAAGAGTTCTACACTAGATAGTTCAACATATATGCGCACGTACAATCTTCGAATAACATGGTGAAGCATGTTTTTATTATTTTTTTTAATAACTTCTTAATTTCACTTCAAAAGTTGCCTTTAAATCGGTCATATTCTCATGTATGAGAACAAGTAAAATGTGTATCTCACTGAGATTAGTGCACATTGCTACTCAAGACAATTGTTCATTGTCATTTTCTAGCACATTTCAGTAATTCTCCTGTCTTAATTTATGGTACAAAATATTCTTTTTGCGGGCTTCAATTGTTCCATTTGTCCTGTTAAGATCGAACAAAGCCATGGTTTAAAAAAAAAAATAGTGCAATATTATAAACTTCTGATAGTTTGCTGAAACACGAACCATTGAATTTCCAGTGTCTGCTCCAAGGCTCTTTGCACAATACATCTAGGCTATGTCACAAGAAATGAATTCCATTTTTTTTTTCTTCGGTAAACCATGCTATTTTCCTGCCTCAATTTACACATCACTTCTGCAAATGCAGACCAAGAAACTCTATTAAGGAAAATGATACATCAGCAAGCTAGAGACCAAACAGACAGCATTACTTGCACAATACATGAAGCCAGAAACATAACACACAGCATATCGTGCTGGCTATAGATTCAATATGATCAGTGTAATATTTTTTCTTTTCTTTTTTTCCTTTTTTTAAGGGCGCTCTGACTTATCTAAAAATCGTCACCATAATACAGTATCGCAACATAATGTATTCCTTTTTCTATGTTGTTTTTACAAATGGAAACTTCTGATGTGGTTTTATGGTGATTGACAGCCAAATTTGGTTTAATGAATCCACCGGGTAATGAGGTTTTACAACATGCTTTCAAACCCATTGTTGACTGTACATCAGATATGGTTGCCATTTACATATTATACATGAATTTTTCCCTCACCAAAAATCTCATATACCACAAAACCCTGTTCATTTTATTAGACCGACGAGTCCTCCCTGATCCCTTTATTGATGATAGTCATTTGGAGGTGGATGATGTCATAACAGGTCACAAACTCTTATTGTTCTTCGACAGCTTCTCTTTGGTATGGATTTAAGGCTGGAACTCTATGGAGACAACTGTGTTTTTTTTTTGTCTTCTGATCATAAGCCAAAACATATATAGCCTTCAACAGAATATCTAGCCATCATCATCATACCAATGATTTTAATTCACCTCACTAGTCACAGAAAGATTTGCTGATATGATCTGGAGTACTTAAGTACGCAACTCTTAGATCTTTCTAGGTTAACCTCAGTTCATAGCAGTATTAGATTCAAACACACTGCTAACAGTCATACACACTGCTCATGGTCATATACACTGGTAAATGGTAATGGTTGGATATTCAAATGTTATTTGAAAACAAAAGAGCAGCCAAGCTTTTGTGAAGTGCAGCAAAGCCTTGAGAAATTCGCAAATTTAATACATTAAAGCCATTTGTATGATGGCATAAGGCCTTGGACTTTGGAAATAAGGCTGCCCAGACTTCCCTTGTGGAATTTTCACATTATCTGAATGATTATAGCAGGAAAAAAACCCAAGTCCTCTTTATCCCCTATATTTAACAGTACGAGTAGTATGGCCTTTTCAAGATGTTTTTTTTTTTTTTAAATTTCATGCACATTTATTTTATGACAAAATGCATTTGGGATAGAGAGTTATGAATTAAATGGAAATGTATTATATTCAGCACCTGGTAGCACCTAACATCTCTTCAGTTCACTGAAATGTCAAACAATTCAAGAGATGTACCAGCAGAGAGGACAAGAACAATATTCTACCTCTCTAATTGATATTTGTGGTTTTGAAGTGCACTCTTGTAATGTCATCAACCAGCATAGTTTCAAATAAAAAAGGAGTGCCTGCTCATTGCAACTGAAGGCAGTTTCACAAGTCAATAATTTGCTGATGGGAATATTGCATTTGTGTTATCCCTGGATAACAAATGGGCTCTTACCTTCCAGGGTTTTCTAATTTCGAAGGAATGTAAAAATACAGAAACAAATGAAATGGATGCTGTATCTCAGAAACTTGGTTACTTGCTAAATGACTGATACTTGTAGATATCAAATACTGAAATGTGGCCAAAACTTCTACATCTGTTCCTGACTAACTGACAGTCTGTATAATGCATCCAAATTGTTCAAATCTGTACATGAAAAGCACTGAAAAGAAATGTTCAAACTATGAAATGCAAATGATCTTTTAGATGGGGTAGGCTACTGAGATGGACTGAGACATGGTTCAATATATACATGTTTAGAAAAAAAAAAAAAAACTAACAAATAAGACATTGCAGGCCTGTAAGACAGATAATTTTGATCCAGGCTGGCACTTCTTGCTGGACAAACCAAAGTGTCCAGACTTTTGCTGCAGTAAAAGATACTCCGTTCACATATACAATAAAAAAAAAAAAAAAACAGATATACACAAAGCCAAACCAAATGGTGGACAGAAATCATAAATAACGTCAACAACAACATAAGAACAAGAACAATACTAACCCAACATCTCCACTGTTGGCTGATCTTTGTTCTCTAACCAGTCAAAGCCAGCAGAGTTCACAGTGTCACTGCATATCTGCTGAAACAGAGGATCGTTCTTGAGCTCTTCCAGTGTGGCGTCTTCATACTGATCCTGCTGCTGACCAGGGTCAAACAGCAAGTTAGGGTCCAAAGTGTTCAGATCATTGATACTACCAGAAAGGTCTGACGTCAGCCGGATGTCACTGGAGAAGTCCGAGGCAACTGCATTAAGCTCTGAGGCCACCTGACCTACAAGCTGAGAGCTGGGATTGAGGCCATCCTCCCCCAGGAGGTCCTTAACAGTGCTATTAAAGTCCAGCTGCTCCTGCTGCTGCTGTTCCTCATCCTGCTGCATACCCTGTGACAGAAGCTGCTGCTGGCTGAGGTCCTGATCATCTTGTAGCTGCGGCTGATCCTGCAGTTGCAGCTGCTGTTCCCCAGAGCCTGATTGTGCTTGGTTGTCACTGGTGGAAAAGTTTGCCTGTTCGCTTCTGGTGCTAATGAGGTAACTGGGCTTTTGAAAATCGAAAGATGCCGTGCTTGAGCCCACAGGCAACTGCTGGGCTTGGCTGTTTCCACTTACAGGGAAAGCCTGCGTAGTTTCTAGAATCTGAGTAAGATTCATGCGGGCTGTGTAGTTTGCAGGCAAGTTGTTGACACCCAGGCCTCGAACTGCATCATCTCCATCAGCATCCATCTTGCTCAGGAGCACATTAGTGATTTTCGCACTGTTGCTTTGTTGGCCTTGGTGGCCAATGGGAAGCAACTCTGACTGCATCATCACATTGAGTGGCACAGATTGGCTCCTCTGGGCCATCGTGTTGGCACTTACAACCGACTGGGTATTGGTAAGTATGCTGATCTCCTCGGAGGTCAGTGGGGAGCTAAAAGGGGAAATAGTAGACTTGGGGGTAGTGTTGGTTTGAACGGTGGTGCCACTAAGATTGCGCTGACGAACAGCTGGGCTGACACTACGACAACGGAAGGTTCCACCTCCACTCACAGGTGTACCCCCACCAGCCTTGTTGTCCAGTGGAGCTGGTACCGCAAAGCTCTCTTGTTTACCAATGACGGCTTGTTGTCCTTGTATTGGTGACACAGTTGCCAAACGATTCAAGTGTCCTTCCTCATGCCGTGCCTGCGACTGAAAAGACTGTCCAGGGATAGCAAAGGCATGTGGTTTTCTGAAGTGGTCCTCTACCAAATCCTGGTAGCTTGGAAGGATCCCAATGCTGTTACTGTTAGAGATAGCTGGGGAGGTTGCAGTGCTGTTATATCTGTTGTTTATCCACTCTAGCTTGGCTTTGTCTGGGTGTGTGGCCATAGGTCTCTGCATGGGCTTGACTGGGCTGCTGGACACTACACTGCCATCATGGTAACTAGTCATACTTGAGTTTATGGGGGTGAATGCAAAAGGATTGCGACACTCCACAGGACTTGGAGGGACACTACTACTGCAGTTCGACAAAGGGGTACTAATAGGAGTATGGCGGCCACCACCCAAAATGCCATCCACTGGGGTGATAGGTGCCATTCGTGAGCAAGGGCTCTCTCTGGTCAAGCTGTGCCCACCCGGCAACATTTCAGAGGTGGGAGTCGGTGTTGGGGTTGGTGTTGGAGTGGGTGTTGGTGTTGGAGTATGGACAGGGGTGGTACTACTATGCGCAGAGTGGTAGAACTGAGTACCTGTCTGGTGAGGAGAAAGGATAGAACTTTGAGCAACTGTAGTTTGACCCTGTAGGGATATGTCAACACAGCTCAGGTAAGGTTGCAAACCACTGTTGAGCTTCATCTGTTCCTCCATCTGCACTAGCTCCTCCACAATACTGTCCTGGGTCATGTCGTCATCATTAAATGGGAAATAGTCCATGCTGCCTTGAGCCCCTGCAAAATCGACAATGTCCTGATGGAGGGTCAACTGACTAGATGTTTCAGGTGTTTGTGATATCAAAGGCAGCTGGTTTGCTGCAATCTGCTTGTGGTCCACTGTAATCTGTTGCGTATAGTCCTGCTTCTGAAGCTGACCTTCGTCCCATAAAGAGTTCTTAAGCTCACTTACCACAGATGTCTCCTGTGAGACAACATCTATTACTTGCTGATGGCTTGCTATCTGCTGCAGTATTGACTGATCAGGGGTGGAAGCTGTGTTACTGGCAGGGGCAGGACCAGTAGGGCTTATATTTGCAGACCCATCATCTAGATCAGCTTGTGAAGAATTCTGAGCATCGGCAACTAGCTGAGAGCTCTCTGGATTACCAATGGGAGTATCAGAAAGTGCTAAAATTTGTGTTGGGACAGACGCAGTGTGTCTCAAAGTCACTTTACAGGGAGCACTCTCAGGTCTTGCAGGAGTCCCAGGCCTTTGGATCTTTTTCCCTGCAATTACAGGACCAGGTTTGGGATTACTGATGACATCTAATGGTTGTTGTGAGATAAACACTCTTTTCACAGGAATTGAGTGCGTCTCCAAAACAGACGACGAACGCTTTCGAGGACTTTTGGGGCCTGGACCAGCATCTTTGGGTGACTGGCCAGCAGATGTAACCACACCACTGGAATGGCTAACATCTGCACTCTGATTAGTGATGGTCAGATACAAAGTGTTGTCCTGCCGGTCATTGCTGTTGTTATTGCTGCTAGAGGCCCCTGTATTGGTAATGGGAGGGGTTGTGGAGTCACCTTTGGCCACATTAAGTCTCTCTGGCACTTGGGAGGCCTTGACATTGAGGGCAGGTTCACTGGAAGCCCGGTGTTTAGTAGCTCGCTCACTTTTTTGCCCAGTACTTGGATCCTGAATAGTGCTTGACTTGTCAGTACCAGTGGCTGTACTATCATCGTTTATTGATTCAGATACTGTTTTTACACCACACACGGGAGTTGCGACAAGAGTTGGAGTTGTGGCTGGACGTCCGGTTCTTCCTGCCCCTGGTGACTGCAGTGGTGTGGCTGAATTGCCATTCTGAGGCACCTGTGTTTGATTTTGCTCTTCCTGTGAACTAGTGCTACTTACTCCAGCTGAAGCTGGACGCAAGGGTGTTGGAGTGCTGCTGCTGCCACTGCTACTGTTAGGGGCCAGTGATATAGCGGTCATCTTGACAACATTAACTGAGCTGACATGGGGGGTTGGCATCACTGTTTTTATGGGACTGTTGGTGATGAGGAGTGTTGGAGGCGAGCGCAGAGTGATGGCACTTGATGCAGAGGGTTTAGGTAGAATTTGAGCATATCTGTGTCGTGCCAATCGGTCACCAACAGGGCTGGCAGGAACATTCTGGGGTGTTTTTGGGGACTGCTTTACAGACTGGGTGACAACCTGGAAATTGACAGGAAGGACTTTCCCTTCTGCTGCCCCAACAGGACTTGGGGAAGTCATCAACTGCCTATTCCTTTGGACCTGCATAGAGTAAACGTGACAGAATTAGAACTGTAAAACAGGCAACATTAAACCCTTCAAAAATATTGAGTAACTGCTCGAGTTTGTAGTGTTCAAACATTTGTTTAGCAATACTGCATAATGGGCATAGTGCAAGACACAGCCAAATTTGAAATTTCATCCAGTCACCCATAGGCAGGTAGTACAAGTTATGATGTTTGCACAGAAGTATGAATGACTCCTAAAAAAATTTCTACAGTTAATGCACAGACATGGGCTGATTACCGTGATAGGGCTGGGCACAGCAGCCACTACAATGCCAATAGTGGGCTGTGGCGACAGAAGGGCAGGACTTCCAGAAGTGAGACTTGATCCAGGTCCTGGTGTACCTGCTTCAGCTCTCCTGGCCTGGGATTCACCAGGAAGTGGAGAATTAAGCTTCTGCTCTTGCTGTTTCTTCTGAATCTTCCGCTGTAGCTGCTGCTTGGCGTCAATAGAGGGAGAAGGAAGAGTCTTCACTTGGGGCTGGAAAGAATTGGTTTCACTTGTTGGCACAAACGCAGAAGCCTGTGTAGGTGTCTTCACCCCTGGCATGGTAAAAAGATGAGAATTGAAAAATATGGACAGATTTCATCTTTCATTCAGTCACTAAATGCAATATATCCAGAAATCTTTTTTTATTTTTTTATAAAAAAGATCGCTTGCATGTGCAGCTTATAATTCTTACATTGTGACTTTATCACAAAGCTCTGTGACAAGACCACACACACAAACCTTCAAAGAGCATGTGAAGCTTAAATAAAGCCTCATTTAAACAGTGTTGATATTCTGAATTTAAGTTACAGTCTTACTGTGCTTTAATACAACTTTCCTATATGATGGGCAAGATACTTCTAATTATGACCCTAATCTTCCATATTTTTTCATGTTAAATTATTAGCATTTGTGAAGTTGTGCTTAAATTTACGATTTCCAGTGTAATGAGACTAGCTGTCTTTGCTTCTTGCCTGTTGGGGTCCCAGTCATGACAGTGAGAGCTGCCATGGACTTAGTGCCGATGTAGTGGCTATTGAGCAGGAAGCGGGCCAACTCTTCTACACTGTCAAACTGGCGACTCAGAACCTTCTGGGCCCACTCGCACACCAGACCACAAGCAGCTGAGCGCATCTCATCTTCAGCACTAGGGGACTGTCCTGTTGGCTCCATCAGCTCAGACTGGGGAACAAATACAGGCAAAAATCTAAATTTAACAAATCACACTAGTGTTAAATGCAGCTAGTTCAACACCTTAAGAGCCACAATCTGACACGGGCAGAAAAACAGCACAAGTCTTTATGCACCATAGAAACAAAACAAAATTCCATAGTTCACATGCTTTTCAGCAGGAATGCAAGTGGAGAAAACCTACCCCATCACCCGATTTATGTAAGTCCAGGTTGGGCAGCGATGGCATGTGCACAAAGGCTTTCTTTCTCAATCCACTGTAGCAATATGTGAGAAGCAGTTAAGTTTCAAAAACATTTTTGGAGAATATTAGAGATGTGACAAACAGGGTTCTTGACATATATATATATATATATATATATATATATATATATATATATATATATATATATATATATGTATATAAAAAGCAGAGCTGAGATGAGCAAGTTCGGATTTGATGCAAAGAAGCTCAGAACTCATCATTTTGAAAGAAGCCAAAGATGTTTGCATAGGTTTAACACATCGACATAATTTATTACGAACTGAAATGGACGATCAACTTGTTACATACATACAGCAGTAATAAATACAAAACAATTTTTTCAGTAACCAATACATTACTACTCCAACTTTAGAGTAGTAAGATTCACCATCCAACACCAAAAGGATATTTGGATTTGCCTCTCATGCCAAGGCGACGAGCTTTCATATTAGGAAAGACATTTTTCATGATTTTTCCAAAATCAGCTGCACTGAGGGGATGGTAGCCAAGATTGTCACAATAGCTCCTGTAACGCAAGTTAAAATGACAAACAGGTCTTTACTACTGTGGGAAAGTCAGAAATGTTCATAATCACACATAATTACAGACACTGCAAAGTATACCTTTTTTACACCTGCATCTGTTTTAATTGTATAGATTGAACACTTCATGATTTACACTGTAGTTACTCTATATGATGCCAGAACATAACACATTGGGGAGTTAAGATGCAGAAAAAAATAATTTGTTTTATTTAAACTTAATGAAGGGATAATCGAGTCAGCTTTGACTCATAAACAATGGTGTGAACAGCAAAAATGCCTGCACTCACTTGTACTCATCATACACCTCTTGCTTTGGCAGTGATGTCTCAGGATGTTCCTCTAAGTGATTTCGGATCCAGTTGAAAGCATACATCTGTTGAGTTCGGCTCGATGACATGGAATTCTGGTCGCTGGAAAAGTAAGGAATGATTTTAAAGCATCTTCTGCTATTTAAATCAGTTAGTTTCTTTTTTGTTAGCCTGTTTAAACAATGTTAACGGAATTATTTTTTAGTTAGTTTTTCCTTGAAGAGAGAAGCTGTAATACCATGTTCCAGGACTTGCAGTCCCCCTCTGATTTTCAGTCCTATTGGACATCATGTTGAGAATTGGGGGTTGAGATGATGTACAGATATGGGGAAACAAATGACAAAACACAGGAAGCTGGGTATTGCACAGTCAACAATCTTTACAATTATTGTTTTAATACAGCAATGAGAGTCACAATCATAGGAACTTCTCACCAATTTCAGAGAGCTCAATTATATAGGAGAACATCTCAACGTAGTCTGTGATCAATTACTAGAAATTACAATAAATACAAGAAAAAATAATTCCTGCTCACCCAACATAATATAGGCCTATCTATTAAACTATTTAATGCCGAATGAGCAACACCTTTGCCCCATCTAACATGGAAGATAACGCTCCACTGTTAGTGACTGTACTCTCTATTTCAGTGAAAAAAACAAAACAAAACAGAGATCACGCTATGATAAATAAAAAAAGATGAGCAAAAATGTCAGCGTTAAATGCAAGATATGATGGCGTGTATAAAGCAATGTGAGCTACCGATGACTTCTTCAAAAACATAGTGGAAGGACAATGAAACGTGCACAGTATAAGAGGCTATGTAACATCATCAAAAACTGAATCATAACCATTTGACATTATGATACAGACACATACCTTTTGTCATTGCCACTGCTGGGACCAGAAGGCAACTTAAGGTAGAGGTAGAGTTTTTCAATGTCTGTAAACTTCTCAACATCTTGCTGTGGAAATAAATGGAAGGATGGTGAATGAAGAAAAGAAGTGAAGTGAACAAGGAAAAGAAGACCAAGCAACACATTCAGTGTTTATCTTATCTAGATTCATTTGAAGAGATTTTTCCAGGATCCCTCAAATATGTAATTGTCATAAACTACACATTTACTTCAAATCAAAGTCTTGAAAAAGCAAAGTAAGATACAATACAAAGTATGTTCCCATGGGTGGCAACACAACTTCCCTGGAATAACACTCAGTTCACTGCAAATGCAATATTCCAATTATCCTCAATGCATCTCCAATCCAAATTAAGACAGAAGTATCAGATGCACATATAATCTAAGACAAAATAATTTACAAATACTTCTCTGTAGCACATAAGTACTCGGGCTGACCGTGCATTCCTGAGATGCATGGTCAGCACAGGATACATTCAGACAGGACAGAGTGATGAAGAGTCATATTCATATATGCTGTTGGCATTTACAGGCCCACATAGTTTTTCCAGCTACTTTTTCTGTGACAATACACATCCTGCTATGTGACAATGAGCAGCCTTCTATAACCATTTCAAAATTCTTAAAAAAGCTGAATGAACATAGTGTACAGTACAGAGCAGTTTCCATATGATTTTCTTAAAATCAAATGAGATTTGGTCAGTAAAATTTGCCAACAATCATGTCACAGGGCGTCACTTTTACAGTGTCATTTATTACTGCACAGCAATGCTCTGCCAATTCATACAGGTATTCTCTCCGTGCTTACAAGGCTAATTCCCCATGTTGTAAGCAGGCCTAATTTCTCCTCCTCTGTTGTCTGCAGTCAGATGTGCCAGCAGCAAACATTTTGCATTTATGTGAGCAGCATGTCCTTGTCATTATTTTGATATGCTTTATCTTTACACTACAAAACTCAAGATTCATGAGCATAACTGCAAGGAACACAATTACAGAATAAACATATCTGAAACAAATGATTATGTAAATAATAAACAAGCAATGACAAATGCATATTATTTATTTCTTCATGTAAAACCACAAATGTGGAACAGATTTTTTTTTTTTTTTTTGATGCATCCCATTCCTCAACCATTTTTGCCATATTTAGGGCACAACAGTTTCTGCTCTGTGGTCCAGGAGAGGAATCTGTTAATCAGAAATATGATTCAAATGGACAGTTAGCTTGCACACATGACCAACATCAGCAAACCTGAAAATCTTCCTTATCCTTAGCTGGTTGCCATGTAAACCCTGACAGTAACCATGCATGTCAATGCTGACATACATCTTTTCACTGAGGGCTCCGCCCCACCTCTGTTTCAATTGGCTTCTGAGAATGAATTCATCTCACCTCTTCCTATTCTATTTGCCTCTTTGTTGCTAGGGGAAACCGCTGCTCATGAATGGGGTGAGACTTGTCAGCCAATGAACAGTAAATAAAAAAATAAATCACCCCTCACTAGTCTTCCCTATATGTAGTGTGCTGGATGTCAAGTCTGGTGGAGAAGACAGTAAATTCACCTTTCTGTACTATTATAGATTTACACTTGATTCAATTCTCCTACGCCCTCTTTCTTTTTGCATCACGCTGTCCAGTGAGTAGATCTGTGGTTCTTTCATAGACATATGCTTCTCTATCATGTCAGTCACCTTTACCTGGCTATGTAGGCTAATAAACGTATAAATAGGAGGACTACATGACCATTATGGTGGAACAGGCACTAGTTCATCATTATGTCAGAATACCATGGATACACAAAATGCAACAGGTATTTAATAAAAAAGCTGAGGTCTGCATGTATGCACATGACAGCACCAGGATTGTTTTTGAAAATTAGTGCAGACAGAGACACTGAGGAGGGTCTCAGTGGTCTGTGTAAATTTGCAACCTTTAATTACCTTTAAGTGCAAAGACTATAAAACAGTTTGCTCTTAATTTTAAGATTGCATCTATGGGCTTCTTGTGTAATTCTTTTTCAAAACACTTCTCTGTTAGTGATTCACTTACCATTCTGATGCACGAAGGTGTCACATTACATGCAACTTCATGGTGACATGTGGTTGTTACAAACATTACCCATATTACTACAACATTATTATAAACTACAAAGTGTCTCCTATATAGCACAAACAATATATAACCAGATCATATTCTGTGGAAAAGAGTATTCTGTGGGAATTCATAAACCAAATCCTAAGTATTCAAAAAATTTTTTTACCTTATTTTATTTGATTGGTAAAGAATTCTTTCCTCTTATCACCCTTAAAATACTTTAAAAATTTACAGGATTAAGAGGATCATCCACAAGGAACTGATACTATTCCAACATAAGCTGGTTCCAGAACCCAATGACTGAGTAGTTACTTCAGTAGTCAGACCTAAAATTTTGTGTTTTAAAGGTACGACCACCATGACCAAACACCAGGGTTCCAAGGGTTGTCTTTTTTTGCTTTGGCTTTACAGAAAACACTTACAGAAGCGACAAAACAGGAATAAAACACATCACTGATCTGATGTTACTTGTTTCTTAGAAGAAAAAAAAACGTTATTATGGTCAAAACAAAACCAATCAAAACAAAAGACACTGAAATATCATTTGTGTTATTGATAATTACTGCCGCTGGCAGAGGGCGGAACTATTTAAGTAAACTGGTTAGCACTGAGGAAAACATACATATAGAAAAGGTTCTTACTAAGAGGATAACCTATGTGTTTTAGTGCAAATTTCAAGTTACCCAAATTTTCAGATTGCAAGTTTGCACTTAAAACTACTGTGTAATTACAAAGCAATACTACAACTTGTTAGAAAGCTAATAACATCATAAGTTTCTTGGCACTAGCATGGCACAGATTCATCTATCAATAGCTATGGAAATTAAACAGCTTTGCCAGCCAGGAGGGAATGACCGAGCAAATGTTTCGTTAGAATTTTCTAACCAATTATTTCTACCGCCAACAACAAAACCATTGTTTGTACCTCTGTGTACTTAAAATCATGGGTACTTGCATTTCCTGTACTAACATTCCTACTTACATAAGAAAGCTGAATACTCATAGATTGTCCATGCTTATGTTTACCTACACAATAAAGAACTGGTCTCTTTACAAAAATGTACTTACATACAGTTTTTTTTTAATTTCATGATTTTTTTTTGGTTTGATATTGTGTTTATAATCTGTATAAACCTAATATCCATTTCCTCATCCTAAATACAAATAAATAATTGTTCGAATTTGGGGTGGTCTTGACAGACACAGGTTTAGATATATGATATATTTATATGAAGCAGGACAACAGGAATCTGATATGATGAGTTAGACTGCTTGAATCCATGGTTGGATACTGGAGTTACATGTTTAAGTCAAACTCATATCCGCAATGAGTTAATACCACTAAACTTGAAATCTAGAGTCAAACCAGTATTTGATTCTAGACTTCAATCAGACTGTGCAGGAAGCAGTTATGGGCAGTTGAAAAACATTAAGATATTCTATTAAGACAATTACGAATGCTAATAGCTGTTACAACTGCAGTGATACTGCGCAACCTGTTCTGCAGTTCAGTTGTTGCTGCTCACTACTGAAATTAATTACCTGGATGAAACAATTATCCAGTGCCATAAGCAATTATAAATAACTTCATATGACACCTGAAAATATAACTGGTAAGGTGAGTGTAGCTCACTATTATCACTTATTCTCTGTTAGCTAGCTTTCTGACAAGCTGTTAAAAACATTACTGTTGTAACCATTAAATAGCCTTTTATGGTTACCGAAAATCATTAATGTTTTTAATACTAGTACAGTATTACTCTCTGTGTCCTTGGTCTAAGAGATGTGAACTGTGACTTGTGACTTGACGTCACCTTGTGCGGACAAAGGTCTTCCCCAAAGTCTTGAGATAAACTGGTGTGGATTCTCCTTTTCTACAGTAAGGATCAACCAAATGGTACGTGTCTAAGCTGTATATCAGAGCTACTTCCTATTTCAGCAGCACAACTAAAAATACATTAAGCTGTTTTGGTTTTGGTGGCCAAGAGAACTTCCATAAAGAACTAGTGATTGTTTAGTGTCATTCCCTACTTTGCAGGCATAATAATAAATACCCTTTTTTACTCACATGTGACAATTTAGCCATTGCTTAAATTGGAATCTGAGAAACTAATGTAACCTTTTTGTATACCAAGCTATATGGCACAATATTGGAGACTGTTGGGGTAAATGACAAGTATAAATTTGTAGACTCTATAGATTATTTGTAAACTAGAACAACATTTCTGAGGTTCAGGCCACAAAATTTAAAACAAGGCTAGAGATCTACTATATTATAAAATTTAGATAAGTACATGCAAGACAATACTATGGCGAGAACTGTGCAAAGATATCTGACATTTCGGATATGTGGAATTTCTAAATGATAAAATTATTTGCTTAATACCAGTTTCACACACACAGGAATCAAGCTGACCATTACTTACCAATATGCTGTCCACTTTTGATTGTACAGATTTGCTGGAAACAGAATCAGAAAAGGTGAGTGTGAATCATAAACACAGTGGAATTTCATCTTTGAAAGGTGCAGGTAAAGCCGACACCATAACGTGTTACCAAGCCTGTGAATGGCGATCACCCTAATTCGAGCATACTGGACAGCATGCCTTCTCATTTATATATATATAAAAAAATTAATACAAGAAGCAAACACTAGCTGGCTAAGAGGAACGCAGCAGCGTAGAGGCCACATATTCCAGGTAGATAACGATTCAGTTATCTGGCTAGCTGAATGAGTTGTCCAATATTACATGAATTTACTGAGGCTAATTTTAAACGACTCCCCCATGCAGCAATTATTTAAAGCTGCTAATTCATTCATACTTTACTGACCCAAACACAGTACGCAACGCATACGAGTCCTCTTAATTTGCTGGATAAACATACGAACAAACGTAAATTAGCTAGTTTGTGTGACAGTTAGCACGGATCCGTTTAACAGCTATGCTAGGGTAACATCTCTCGCTAGTCATTTTAAGCATCATGGCAAATTGCTGCAGACCAAGAGATGTCACCACTACCTTTGCAAGCTACGCGGATAGTGTGACATTGTCAAATAACATTTCAGCAGCGATGACCTCGATGGTTCTTTAATAAAATCTGACAATTACAGCATTTTGCTTTCGACGGTATTTATCTGGGATTAAACGTTAGCTAGCATATGTGCATCTTACATACAAAAGTCATTAGTAGGGCAAAGATGCTAACACCAAATCGGGGAGAAAAACGTTGAGTTGAAAATCAGCTAATTTGTCAACATGTTTTCGCTTAGGACGAGACTAGCTTGCTAGCCAACAAATGTGCTACTTAATCTTAATGAGCTGTCTTACCAAATGGAATTCTTTATCTTGTTGTACTGCAACGCAGTGGCCTCGGAGGCCTGTAGTCCTGGCACTATCGTTGGAAGAGAGCCTAATCCCGAGTTAGGATTCTGCTGCTGACCAGGTTGTTGTTGATCATCAGCCATCACGGTGATATTCTTGAGGGGAGGAGGGGGAGAGCTTTAACATGTAGGCCTCATCAGAGCCCTTGCAAGAGCAGTTCTCCGAGTAAGCATAACGCCGGACCCACCGTTTACCGAGCGGCCGAGTTACCTTTCCCTAGATTAAAAAACTGAACCGAAGGTGCGGCATGACAAGAGACAATGGTTTAGAATGCATAAAACGAGACGACCGGGTTCGGGGGCAGAAAAACAAAGATTCCACTGCAGCAAACAGCACGCCAGCAGCCGCCACAGACGGTGCTGCTGCGGCCAAGCAGTGGTAGCGCAGGCGCATTGCAGGATTAAAAGTAGTACCGTCAAGTACAGCTGTGACCAGCTAGAGGATGCAAGGTGAATAACATTGGTCATTTCTCAAATAACAATGTAATGTGCAGTAATACATACATAAATGAAACCGTAAATGCTTTGTCGTTTATCTCTCTATCTTATTGTTTAAAAAGAGTTTGTTTATTTATTTTCTGCATCATTTTTTAAATCTTATTGTTGTATGTAATAAAGTGAAATGTGGGCTACTATCCAGGAAATATTATACATTAGAAGAAGCGAGGTTCTGTTCTACAGTCATTCTGAGAAACTTTTCTTTAACCCCATCCTTTAAGGTACAAGTTTTCAGTTTTAAACCTTAACAAAGTAGTCTCAGCAGACTGTTCGACCTTATAGAAATACAGATCAATTTTATTTCATTTAATTCATAAGCTCCTCATCACTGAACTTCTCTCTCTTCTTCACATCTGTGTTATAATACATGGTCCATGGTAGAAATGCCAGAAGTGTATGCTTCTGGGTATACTGTTAGCCTCATAATTGGTGCTATGAATCCTTTTGGGGTTAAGCGCCAAACGTGATTAGGCACCTTGTTGCTCTGGGTATTCTTCTTTCCCCCATTTTCTTCTTCTTTGTCGTCTTCCTCATCTTCCTCCTCTTGGAGTGAGAACACCACTTTATGAAATGTGACACACTGGTTGTTCCTCATTTGTTTGGAGGTGCATCAAAATAACCCAGACTAATAAAGCTATGGAAGACCATTGAAAATTGCTCCAGTCTTTTGTTGTAAATGTGTCATATTCACTGTCCTGCTTCCCTGGTCCATGCTGCGTCTCTTGTTCTTTGTATTATATGATCTTTAATAAACTGTCAGAATTTTTGGCACACTGTAATGAATTTAATATCATTTCAAAATTATCAGAGGAAAGTTCCTACACTGACTCATGACTACTGCAGTGGGTAAGATTTGCAATGAAATGTGAAGATATAGCAAAATGACCACAAAATACAAGCACATAGCTGACTTTTGATAGTGGCTCGATGAAGGCTTGGTTCACACCTGTAGAGTTCATGTTCAATTCCACCATTATGGGGAGCTCCTAACATAGTACGCCCACTGGTAGTTTAAAAAACATTTAGTCTGTGTATGTCTGTATATATGCTGATTCCTCTTCACAGTGTTGTGTTATATGGCAATTTTTGCAACTGTGATCTAAAACAGCTCATTGCTCTCAACACTTCCGAGTCGATGTATAGGTTTGTCAGCAATGGGCAGAACACTACTCAGTTTGTATTCAGTCTGAAGTATTTTTAACAGTGCATAAAGGGTTAAGCAAATTCCAAATTTGCAAGATTGTTTCTAGTCAGCTACTGCACAGCTTTTCCTAATGCATGTTTTTGTTACCACTTGAATTTGCTATTAGCCATGCTTTACAGGTTGTAATAATAACAACAACAACAACAACAACAATAATAGTGAAACCCTCCTCCAGCACTTGTGCCTTTCAGTTGAACTTGTCATATAGGTCGCTGGATGTTTGAACATTCAGCCTGCAGTCGTCACCAAGAGTGGGTGGAAATATTCTCAAGAAATTTTCACTTGTAGCATTTTTCATTTAAAAAATAAATTCCATATACTGTACAAGAAAAAAAACACAGACAACCAAAATTTTAAAATTCAGGTTGATATTTTTAAAAATTATGGCAGGAAAATGGTGCCACTGGTCATACTTATATTTTAAGAGTGTATTTTTGATATCCAACCCAAACATCTCTGTGTGGATACATTTTCTATTGACCCTCCCTGATAAACTTTCAAATTTAGTAATTTTATTTGCATATTTATTTTATAAAGACTATCTTGCTCTGTTATACTGCTGTTCCCAGTTTGTAATCCTCGCCTTCACAACTTTTAGGGGAATATGTGCACTTAAATTAGTTTTTAAATCTGTGGCATGAAGTTAGAGGATAAACTGATCAAGTGTAATCTCTTGTTATTCTGTTCACAGAGTCAATAAGAAATTATTTTTGTAATAATATATGTAAGTCTTGAACCACCATGTGAAATTACTAATCCATAAATGTTTGATTTTATAAAATTAGAATACCCCATTTAATTTGTCACATTTAGTTACTTAAATACTGTGGTCATCTTTAACTGCTTATCAAAATTAGGCTTGGCATGCTCTTTGTTTTTTCTCAATTTCACACTCACTTCAAATGTCAAAATGGTTCATCATCATTGAGCAGCGAAATTATGCTGACAAACCATCTGACAATGCTGTCACAGACCAAAGAGACGATGCAATCATCAAACTGGCACGAACAGTCAATGTCATTTATAGAAACACTGGTTCTATGTCAGTATGTCAATATTACATTCATTTCTAATTCACTAACATGTCTCAGGAAGAGGGGAAAAAAACCTTTACCTTAGTTTACCTGCATAGGCCTTGGGGTTAATGATGAGAATTTGATTGTTTCATGACATTTAGCAATTCAGTCTCTTAGGGATGTGATTCAATTTCTGCTAATGAGAGCAATAATATTTAACGGTATTTGAATATTTGCAGGGTCCATGCAGGTTGATCATGTCATTGGTCTATTTGACCCATTTCTGTGTGATCCTATAGGATTCAAGACTTTACGGTTTTAGAACATTTTAAAGTAATCTAATCTAAGAGGGATTACCTTAATCTAAATCCTGGTGGTCTCCTATTTGAAAAGAAAAAAAGGTCTCTGAGATGGCTAGAGGCATTTATAAATTCTTATCAATTGTTGGTACATGTTATAATGACCTTTTCACCTCAGCAACTTACGATGAAAACATTTTAGAACACATGTACAGTGTGCAATGGACAATGCTCCCATCCCTACAAGTCCATGAAACAATTACTACAGGACAGAACATGTCTCCACAACAACAGAACAGGTTTCTACATTTTGTAAATAATTTTGAAACAGAACAGCCGGAAATATATTTGTTGGTAATGAAAATGTCATGACTTTGGGTGAGGTAAGTGCTTGTTTTAGCAATGACAAGAGATTGTAGGTCACCTACATGGCTCCATTCTCCCAGATCAGCACTGAGCAGGAGTATGCCAAAAATTGCAATACTCATAAAGTACTTTTATTAGACTTACCTTGTGTCTCCCCTCCCTCATCAGATTTCTTTTTAAAAGAATATGGTTTTTAAGTATTACTAAATGAAACTAGGCAAATTCATTGGACCTTGAATAGTTTTCATTACTTTGACTACTGTGCTCTCTGTTCAAGTTTGAAGAGAATGGAAAGCCACAGTTATGGTTGGCATATTATGTCACTTTTTTGTGCTGTGAGAGGAAAAATCTAATATTAAAACAACACCAGAACACTTTAGGCTTTGCATTAGGCTAAACTTATATCACACAATGTCAGCAAGGGCTGTAAGATGCAATAATACACTTCTTTGTAAATGACACATTAACATGATGGTTTTGTTGTTTACAGTGATGGTGGCATTCACACTTGACTAAATAACTTGTTGATTCTGGGACAGTGACAAACAGGTCAGAGGTCAGCCAGTCTGGGGGTCACGTGATTCAATCCTCTTAGCCAGTATCATCCTAACACACTGTGGCACCATGGTTGGCCTGAAGACAATGCCTTGTAACAAGGCATAATGCTGAGTTCATCGGGTCCTCTCAAAACTTGCTTGGGAGTGCCTTATCGTTTGGACTTACGATGGAGAAAGACGTCTGTCAGTCACAAAATCTGTGGAACAGTGGGGAGCTCACATGATAGAATGAATATTTCAGGTCACCTTCCTGCTTCAGAATGCCATAGGCACATAGCCACATTGCTCTAGATATAAATTAGGTTTCCAAGGCTTTTGTTAATAATTTTTTAGCCTTTAAATATCTGTCAATAAGTGAGTTAATAATTTAAACTGAGGACTAATGATCAAATCAGTAAACAGATGGACAGGATTGATGATGAGAAGATTGTTTTTTAAAAGAGCAGCAGGATGTAAGATGATTTCATATAAATATCTAATGGAATAATGGGTAAAATAATCAATATGAATTATATACTCATACTCATTCCATACTTATTAACCCTACAAACACACAAGGACCATAACATTCAAAGCAACAAAAGAGGTGAGGGAAACAAAGACAAGCTTAGCTTTTCTGTTGGGAATAAACTGGACAGTATTAAGGTCCCCACTGTGAATAAGCACTGGGGATATGTGTGAAGGGCCATGATCATG